>NC_073378.1:11981272-12128772 GCF_028641065.1 Leucoraja erinaceus
CGCAGATGGGACATGTTGGCCGGAGTTGGCAAGTTGGGCTGCAGGCCTGTTTCCACACGGCATGACCCTATGACTATCTCAGAACTGCTACAGTGAGTAAGTGCTGCTTAATAGCATTTATGAATGAAATTCACACCACTTTGCTGATGATTAAAAGTAAATTGACAGTATGAGCAAAAAAAAGTGCATCTATGGAGGGAAATGGACAGGTGAAGTTTTGGATGAGGACCCTTCTTCAAACTAATGGAGTAGAGTTAGAAAGCTGGTAGAGCAGAAAGAGAAAGAGTAGGGCAAAAATTTGCAAATGATAGGTGGATCCAGGTGAGATTGGGTGATTGGGTGGAGATAGTAACAAAAGAGAGGTGAAATGGACACAAAAAGGTGCCATTTAGGAATGATAATGACGACGCACAGAGTCTCTTGCCCAGAGTAGGTGAATTGAGGACCAGAGGACATAGGTTTAAGGTGAAGGAAAAAAGATTTAAGAGGAATCTGAGGGGTAACTTTTTCACACAGAGGGTTTTGACTGTATTGAACAAGCTGCCCGAGGAAATAGTTGAGGCTAGGACTATCCCAATGTTTAAGAAGAAGTTAAACAGGTACATGGAGCTTCACCAGCGTCTCTTCTTCCTGAGGAGACTAAAGAAGGTCCATCTGTCTCCTCAGATTCTGGTGAACTTCTACCGCTGCACCATCGAGACCATCCTTACCAACTGTATCACAGTATGGTATGGCAATTGCTTTGTCTCCGACCAGAAAGCACTGCAGAGGGTGGTGAAAATTACCCAACGCATCACCGGTTCCTCACTCCCCTCCATTGAGTCTGTCCAAAGCAAGCGTTGTCTGCGAAGGGCGTGCAGCATCGTCAAGGACTGCTCTCACCCCAACCATGGACTGTTTACCCTCCTCCCATCCGGGAGGCGCTACAGGTCTCTCCGTTGCCGGCGCAGCAGGTCCAGGAACAGCTTCGTCTCTGCGGCTGTTACATTACTTAACTCTGTACCTCAGTGATTGCCAGTCACCCCCCCCCACCACTCCTACCCACAGAAAGAATTGCACTACGACGACTGCATGTACATAAATATATTCATTGCTCATATTCTATGTTCGCTCATCTAGGGAGATGCTAACTGCATTTCGTTGTCTCTGTACTGTACACTGCACAATGACAATAAAGTTTGAATCTGAATCTGAATCTGAATCTGGATAGGACAGGTTTGGAGGGTTATGGACCAATTGCAGGCAGGTGTGACTAGTGTAGCTGGGACATGTTGGCTGGTGTGGGAAAGATGGACCCAAGGACTAGTTTCTACACTGCATCACTCTAACATGGGTTCAAATATTCTAGTACAATTATGTTACAGTCTACTTTACCTATTAACACTGGTTGAGTAGGTGTTTTGCAATGACAGTGCATTTGGCTTTTCAGTTTTAAACTGAAGGAAACAAAGGGAATTCCAAGATTGAATGTTAAACAAAAGAACTTTGGATGATTATTAGATAACTATACAAGGATGTGAAGGGAAGCCATTGTTAGAGATGTCTGGTTTGCAATCAGATATGCAAGAGAAAAATTAATATAGTGCATTTAATAATTAACAGTTCTGCCCAGGAAATGAAAGCCAAGAATTGTTTTCAATTATCTTGTGCTGATTAAATATCCAGGACATTTCTACTGCTGTGCCAGTAAACATAGAAACATAGAAATTAGGTGCAGGAGTAGGCTATTCGGCCCTTCGAGCCTGCACCGCCATTCAATATGACCATGGCTGATCATCCAACTCAGTATCCCGTACCTGCCTTCTCTCCATACCCTCTGATCCCCTTAGCCACAAGGGCCACATCTAACTCCCTCTTAAATATAGCCAATGAACTGGCCTCGACTACCCTCTGCGGCAGAGAGTTCCAGAGATTCACCACACTCTGTGTGAAAAAAGTTCTTCTCATCTCTGGAGCTGGAGCTCAAATCTTTGCTTTGTCTAAAGGTTCCACAATTCTACACCTTCCATCCTGCTATTATGCAGAGAAAACTGCAGCCATTGGTAGGTTGTATGACAATTATTACACAGCGCACAAAAATATTTTAATATTATCAACTTTAACTTATGAAGTTGCTTTCACTGCACACAATCAAACATTCTTACCTATAAGATCTGTGGCTCCTGTTCCCAGATTTTCTCCTCGGATTGTTACCTTTGTCCATGGAAATCCTTCATTTGGAGAAATCCCAGTGACAAGCGGCGGTTCCCGTGTTCGAGACATAATCAGTCTTCAATTATGGGTCACAATATTCCAAGGTACAACAAGCTGCAAAATACATTGGAAAAAAGACAACTATGAGTGTCTTCTATTTGTTTCCCCAGGGGAAGTAGGTACAAGTAGCACTGATATTGCATAATAAACATAATTTTTTAAAAAACTTAATGAGGGCATTCTAGAGTTACATATTCAACAAACATATTCTGATTTCAGTTTACTTATTATGAAAGGTTTCATAAATATACTACTACCAAATATACGGATAATTTAATTGCATGCTTTTACTCATCCTTGCTAAAGCATTGATCATTGTAAACAGAGCCAAATAAATTAAGTTGAAACTTAACAGCACTGCGCAAATCCTGAACTTTTGTTATACTGTTCTTGTGTTTACAGTTAGGGACAGCAAATTGAACGGATAGAAATCACCACCCAATACTAAAACCAAATATTCTTCTGCAGTGTCTCGAACGCTTAATTGCTGCACAGAAAATGCATGAAATATTTCCTCTTACCCTGGGTCAATAAACATCCCTCCTAATCTAAGTGATGTTGTTAGCACTTTATTCAGAAAGCAAAAGATTATAAACTCACAAAATGTTATTTGTGAAAAGTCCGTTTTACTCATGCAAGTTGCAAAGGAAACTACCCTTATAATACTGACTTTGAACATTTGTTTGGGCTTATCATAAATAATTTTGCATAAAGCAAGAGAAAAAGAAATACTGGAGCCCATATTTACTATTGGATCATTAAAGAGATGTATTTGTATGGACCAAAAGGTATAATTTTTCACTATGTTTGTTTTTAAATCGTTTTTTTTTTAATTATTTAGAGAAAACAACTCATGACTGACAAAGTATTTTCAATAATTCAGCATTTGCGATTATTTTATCACAGAGAGAATGAAACTAAACCAAATGTTATACTTAAAGAACGAATGTTGAAAATGCTAAACTACGCTGTTAACCAAAGCACTTTTTTTTTTAAATACGTCTCAGTGCACGGTACAGTGAAAAAAAATTAAATTCCAACTTGCAACATTACACCTCAATTCCATTTACAACTTAGATTAGCTTGTCTGTGACATTTTGAAATTGATCTATGAGCTGTAAGGGTGATTAGCACAGCCCAGCCTTTCAGACTGTTGCAGCAGCTGTGATGGACTGGCCGCTGCTTATGGAAGCCGCACACCAGAAATGTTGGACAGAGTTCCTGCGTCCAAGCAAATTAAAGTAAACAGACAAGGTCTTTCTCATCCACCCTGTTAGCAGCCTCTCAGCCAGCCTGGAGACCACACACCCAGACCACACAGCGCCAGCTGAATTCACTTGCACGCAAAGTCTAGGAGCTGTCAGCTAGCCGGGATGGTGGGAAGGTGGGGGTTGTGAGGAAAGGCACTGGGCTCCTATCATTAGGCTTGGGGGGAGGTTAATCCATCCCTTGCTGGGGTAACACACTGGTCATGGCCTTTCACCATTCACTCTTCTCCCTCAGCTAACCAAATGACTGATGAATGGTGATTCTAACACTTGCATCTACTCCACCTCACAAATTACAGGAAAAGCAAGCTGTGTGTGAAGGAGAGACGTGCTGAAGAGCAAAATTAACATAGCGTTCCATAGCTGCAGTTAACATTTTTGGAATAAATTACTCCAGCACTGAGATGCATTTGTACTTCATTCAAACAACAGTCCTATAAACAAAAGAAAGTGAACTATAAACCTCTATAAGTTTGTAATGTGGAACATTCTGGACAATGACTAATTCTATAAGACATAAGTCAATTTTAAAGAAAAAATATTGATGAACTGTGATCTTTTATGTGCACAGAGGAAACATTTAAGAAAGTAGAGCTTCTTGACAGATTTAAAATTTCTAATGTTATTTTATCAATTCAGTCAAATGTGCAATTTCTCAAGCTTGAAATAAAAGATCCTACGCTAAAGAACATTGCACATTTCACAATATTTTTCTGTTTATACATCAGAAGACATGCAAAGACCTTAGAAGGCTAAGACAGAAAATTAAAATTTAGACAGTCCAACGCATCTAGACAGAGTGTGTCGGAAAGAACTGCAGATGCGGGTTTAAATCAAAGGGAGACACAAAATGATGGAGCAACTCAGCGGGACAGGCAGCATCTCTGGAGAGAAGGAATCTGTGACATTTCGGGACGAGACCCTTCCTCAGACAGAGGTTCGACTAATTCTGCTCTGAAAGTATCAGAAAAGAGGTAGCAGGAAAAGAACCAAAGTCAAAAATGCTTTCACAAATTCCCAGTCATGCTGTGGACAACCTCAAGAAATAAATATGTACGTTGTCGGTTATTTTCAAACTCTTTCCAAACAGTTAATTCATTTTGAAGTGGAGACATTGATGCACATGGGTAAACACAACAGTTAATTTGTGCAATCCAAGGTCCAACAAACAGTGATGAGATAAATACCGAGAGGTTTTGGTTGAAAGATACACACTCGCCAGAACATTACAAGAACTTGCTGCTCTTCTGCCAATAATGCAGGGGAACTTTTCAAATCGGCTACACTTTAACTTTTCAACTATACGATGACATCTCTGGCAATGCTGTGCTCTCTCAGAATTGGAAACAACCGTCAGCATGAGTCCCATGGGCAAAGTTTCAGTCCAAAATGCACTGCCAAAGGGGCAATATGAACTATCACTTTGTCAAGCCAACATCAATATTCCTTAGGAATTTCAGTTTTGATGTTACATCTTCGAATTCAATGGAGTCACATATTATCAACCAGTAGCGATGTTGCTTAATTGTGATTGTTAGCCTATTGCCCATTACTTTCCTTGCAGAAATTAATTATTTTCAAATATAACATTTGTGATGAAAAAATAAAAACACTGAATATTGCAAACTGCAAATTCACAACTATCATTATTACAGATTAACCCAATAAGATTGGATCTGAAATACTCTGAATTCACCCAGACACAATTTTAAAAGTGTGATTTGGAAATGTTTAATATAAAATAAATGACCGACACGGCTTAGGTGTACGGGATGGCTGTGGTTGTCAATGTAGGCTAAGGCTTATTTGGAGACATCTCAGAAGTACACTAACCTTCAGGGATTTATTGTGAAGAGTTATGAGGTAGATGAAAGTTGCATATTTTGGAATTGTCATTGGTGCTGAGGAAATGGACCCCTGAAAATCATTCCCTCCTGTGCTTACTCAGAGTCACAAGATTCATGGCCTCCTCCCTGGTATCAACAACTTCCATGACAGGGACTATTGAAATGTTACTTTTTCCATGTATGACCAATCATTTTTGTGTAGTTTTATAGTTGCTGTTATTGTGTATGTGTTTTAAATATTTTATATTGTCTTAATTCAAATAATGAAGTTGTTTTTATTTTTTAAATATCCTTTGGGCAGCCAAACTTAGCTAAAAAAAAAATTTAAAGGCCGGTGCAATTTGTACAGTTACAGCACCATTTACATGAAATAACATGCAAATTTATCCATTTATCCATTCCAACTAAACTCATTGAAAATAGAATTCCCATTCAATTGAATCATTTCAATTAGAACAATATTTTGTGCAACTAAAGTGCAAAGTTTCAAATGATCTAAATAAACAGAGACAATAAAATTGAGGTCAACACCTTCATGCTGCTTGCTAGTGACCAAAGATGTATTTTAATTCCTTTAATATTCTCACCACAAGAGCACATGTTGCTATATTGAACTGTGCCTCTGGAAGCCAAAAATGAGGCTTCTGCCTCCATGCACTCAGCACATTTCCGCCAGTAGGTCTGCCCGTCAATAAAGGTGACATCGATATCTATTGCCTGGATAGAATAGTAATTATAATTTGTAGCATGCCGACTAATAGCAGAAGTAGCCGCCAATGGTTCTTTTCAATCACTGTTCTTTGCCTAAATCCCCAACTCATACTATTTTTTTTCATGAATTAGCCAGCACCTTTAAGATAACATAAACGATTGTCTGTACCGATAATCCACTACAAAATCATAAACTAACATGATAAATATGTAAGAAGGAACTGCAGATGCTGGTTCAGACAGAAGATAGACAGACAGACACAAAAAGCTGGAGTTACTCAGCGGGACAGGTAGCATCTCTGGAGAGAAGGAATGGGTGACGTTTTGGGTTGAGTTTTTCTAGGCAACGCAGTTTTTCCAGGCAGCATGTGGGCCATTGTTTACTGCTATGCAGAAACTGTATTTGGTAATTTGGATAAACTTTATTTTAAAACAAAAAGAACTACTCAGCAGCTCAGGCAACATCCATGCAGAGAGAAACGTTTCAGATTCCTAACAATTTCATAAGAACTTTAGATTTTATGGGTATATACACCAATAATCTGCTGCCATCACACTCATAACTTCAAAAGTAATCGGAGCAGAATGAGGTCATTCAGCCAATCGAGTCTACTTCACCATTCAATCATGGTTGGTCTATCTTTACCACGCAAAACCATTTTTCTGCCTTCTCATTGCAACCTTTGACAATGATGATATAGCTAGTGGAACCAAAACAGAGGATTATTACACATAGGTATAACTTTTATAATGATCAAGTCCTGAAATAAGACCTGATCCCTTAACTTTCTAGTTCAGATAAGAGAGCGCTTATAACTGAGCCAGGTTAGCACAGCAAAACGTGAACAAAATACAAATCCAGTTGGAAACTAATCTTTGTCAGAATAAATAGAAGCGAGGCCATGCAGCCTACAAAAATTACCTCAAGAAACGTTTCACAATATACAATGGACAAAGACCCATCATATGTAGGTAGCCAAAATCCTCAAAGACCCACACCATCCTGGCCACACACTCATTTCACCATTGTCATCGGGAAGAAGGTACAGGAGCCTGAAAACTCTAATGTCCAGGTTCAAGAACAGCTTCTTCCCTATAGCCATCAGGCTATTAAACCCAACAACAAATAAGCTCTGAGCTCTGAACTGCAAAAGACTATATTATTAGTGCACTATATTTGATATTTATTGATCTTTTTTTCTCTTGCCCCGTTATGTACTATGTTTACATATTCACATATTCTGTTGTGCTGCAGCAAGTAAGAATTCCATTGTCCCATCCGGGACATATGACAATAAAACACTCTTGACTTGACTCATTTTATTTGCTTCTGTACTCTACAATTTGAGATTTGTAAAAAAAAATTAAATCACGTGGTTAAAGTGCACATTGTCAAGATTAAAGGATATTTTTATACATTTTGGTTTCACCATGTAGAAATTACAGCTATGTGTATACATAGTCCCCTCCCCCCCCTCCCCATTTCAGGGCACCATAATGTTTGTGACACATGGCTTCACGGGCATTTGCAATTGCTCAGGTGTGTTTAATTGCCTCCTATTGCAGGTATAAGGGAGCTCTCAGCACCTAGTCTTTCTTCCAGTCTTTCCATCACCTTTGAACCCTTTTATTGCTGTTTATTAACATAAGAACCAAAGATATGCCAATGAAAATCAAAGAAGCCATTATGAGACTGAAAAACAAGAATAAAACTGTTAGATACATCAGCCAAACCTTAGGCTTACCAAAATCAACTGTCTGGAACATCATTAAGAAGAAAGGGAGCACTGGTGAGCTTACTAATCACAAAGGGACTGGCAGGCCAAGGAAGACCTCCACAGCTGATGACAGGAGAATTCTCTCTATAATAAAGAAAAAACCCCAAACACCTGTCCGATAAATCAGAAACATTCTTCAGGCATCAGGTGTGGATTTGTCAATGACCACTGTCCGCAGAAAACTTCATGAACAGAAATACAGACGCTACACTGCAAGATTCAAACTATTGGTTAGTCGCAAAAATAGGATGGCCAGGTTACAGTTTGCCAAGAAATACTTAAAAGAGCAACCACAGTTCTGTAAAAAAGGTCTTCTGGACAGATGAGACAAAGATTAAATTATATCAGAGTGATGGCAAGAGGAAAGTATGGAGGAGAGAAGGAACTGCCCAAGATCCAAAGCATACCACCTCATCTGCGAAACACAGTGGTGGGGGTGTTATGGCCTGGGCATGTATGGCTGCAGAAGGTACTGGCTCACTTATCTTCATTGATGATACAACTGCGGATGGTAGTAGCATAATGAATTCTGAAGTGTGTAGACACATCCTATCACCTCAAGCGTTCAAGCAAATGCCTCAAAACTCATTGGCCGGCGGTTCATTCACCAGCAAGACAAAGATCCCAAACATACTGCAAAAGCAACAAACGAGTTTTTCAAAAATAAAAAATGGTGAATTCTTGAGTGGTCAAGTCAATCACCCGATGTGAACCCAATTGAGTATGCCTTTTATATGCTGAAGAGAAAACAGAAGGGGACTAGCCCCCAAAACAAGAATAACCTAAAGATGGCTGCAATACAGGCCTGGCAGAGCATCACCAGAGAAGACGCCCAGCAACTGGTGATGTCCATGAATCGCAGACTTCAAGCAGTCATTGCATGCAAAGCATATGCCACAAGATACTAAACATGACTACTTTCATTTACATGTCATTGCTGTGTCCCAAACATTATGGTGCCATGAAACGGGGGGGCGATGTATAAACACTGCTGTAATTTCTACATAGTGAAATTAAAATGTATAAAAATGGCCTTTATTAAAATCTGACAATGTGCACTTTAACCACATGTGATTTTTTTTTTCTATTACAAATCTCAAATTGTGGAGTACAGAAGCAAATAAATAAATAATGGGTCTTTGTCCAAAACATTATGGAGGGCACTGGATTTCCCTTCGAGAAATGCTAAATAAGTCACACAAACAGAATATTAAATAATTATCTGTTTAATGTATTTGATTACCTTTACCAATTAAAGGATCATAGTACTGAACTTTATGGCCAATGTAATATATAAATTATCATAATTTATTCTCACACACAAGCGCACAAATAATGCATCAGCGCATGGAAATTTTCCTGCGAGCTTTATTTGTTGAGATTATTATAATCCATAAAAAGTAGCTTAAGTGCAAAATGTAACCTAACATACAAAATTCTAATAAAAACAGAATCCAAAAATGCTTAGTACCCCTTAAATCATACATTCCTGTCAAATCTCACGACTTTCAGAATTCCTGAAATCTGGGTTCTGGGAATATCTGGGTTCTGGGAATCTTTCCACATGACATGCAAAAATCAGAGGGCTAAAAATACTTATAATGCTTTATTACAGGATTTACAGACTATCATACAATCATGCAAGTCCTGAAAGTTTTGTGATTGAAAGGATTTATTCAAAATATTACATTTAATCTGCTAAAATCGTGAAAGAATTACATTTCCACATGCAATGGCATTGGTCCTTAGCTCTTCCTTACTTCAAATAATCCATTAAAAGTGATATACATTGACTTGAAATTAAAATTTACAATGCTCTTGATACGAGTAGAATATTTCAAAAGAGCAAAACAGCCCTTGTTTCCTCTTGAAAAGGCTTATCTGTGGTCAGGAAGCGAACAATTTAAACAAGGGTCTCAAAGTTATATTCACACCATAAATGTTTCACAAAATGATTGTTCTATATATCTATAATAACTACTGATAAGATGTTACCAATATTTAAAAAGGTGTTGAAAATACAATCTTAAAATGTTATTCAATATCTTACTCAAAATTAAACCATGGCCCATTTCTGTGTTAGTTTAATTATTCTAGTTTGTAAGAAAACACAATTAAAAGTTAGTTTTTAATCCCATTGCATCAAATGAAAACAATATTCAAGTTTCTTTCAAAGATAAATATTTTAAAACAATCCTGCATCCTTTCCCAAATTCAATTTTTTTTTTCATGAAAAATCAGAAAACATCTAGTCTCTCGATTTATTATAACATCTAATTGAGTTTCTGGATCAATAAAAGTAAGAATTAAATGAATTCTTAATAATTATAAAATATATTTAGAGGTTCACATTAAACTGGTATGCTACTACTTTAAAACATGTTCGCCAACAACAGGCAGTTGCCTGCCCCAGTTCAGTATGTATAATTAACTTATTTTACAATAAAAATTAAAACTATAGATTTGCCTATTAATCAATTGAAAGCAAATACAATATGAACTAATTCACCAAATATAACAATGCATTTTCAGTGATTCAGATCAAAATAATTAAATACATAATTTAAACATAAGCTTTGAAAACTAATCAAATATGTACGTATTATGCACATAATTATGTAACACGGAATTTCTCCTAAGTTACCAAGTTATTAGAGTTATGCTTTTTGCAACTGGAGGCAAAGAAACAGCTTACAAATATTGAGCAGTACAGATGTACAGCTATTACATTAGAATCAATAGGATTTTTCTGCAATATCAAAATAGTTAAACATTGGTTTATAGAGATAAAATTAATTTATAAAATTAATCTCCATGGGAACTGCAATGTCAACAAAAACATTTCTCCACTCAGAATCCATCTGCACTAAAACATACCAAATATTTAAAATTAAAATTGAAAGCACTTTTTAATTTAATGTCATGATGTACATTACTGATTTCCATTTCTTTATTAAAGCTCATGAAACTAAGCAAATGCAAGCGGAAGAAAAAGAATCTGCTACTTGGATGCATTTGAATACTTGGACATTTTCTGTGTTAATTTCCATTAATTGTAGGTACACTATCACAGCACAATATGCCGCAAGGCAAACCTTAAAGATTTCAAGGTCACAGCATACGTTGAAAACTACTTCAAGTCATATTTAAATAGATATGACCTTCCAGATAGACGAGGCTAATGTGCTATTTCTTGTGTGGCATATGATGTGAAAATTTAAAAAAATCAGATAATACATAAACTGCAAATACAAAGCAGCTAAAGAAATAAATGGAATTTATAGCAAGAATAAAAATCACAATGAATCCAATTTTAATTCATGGGCAAAGTAATTTTTAGTAACCAAGTCTATTAAGATTTTTCAAAGCAGTTTATTTCCCAAACTACATTAATAGTGTTTAATTATCTTCACAATACATTGTTGAAAGTACACCAAACAATCCGAACATTATTAATCAACATTGGTATCTTGCAAAAATATAATTTGGAAGCTTACAACAACAAGTTGGCTTTATGGTCTTAAATTAACTCTCCTCTCTCCTATTGAACCAATATAATGCAAATAAAAATGTGACTAAGTTAAAGGGAGTACCTTGGGAATAAATAACTAAAATTAATTCACTTAAATTTGAAAGCTCTGTGCACGGTCAACCTTCAGCCTTAATCATATCCAGAAAGTGTATACATTGTTTCCTTCTTTACAGAGTGATTACACTCCAAAACTACTTCACTGGCAATAACATATGTATGGCATCATAAGTTTGTGAAAGGCAAAAAAAAAAAATCACTCTCTTCATCTGTAGATTTAGAGATGTAATATTTAAACTATAACAACAACTCTTGGATTATTAAAGAGTTCATCTAATGAAAATACATCTTTAACACAAAACAAAATATTTGGTAAAAAGGGGTTATGTTTTGATACTTAGTGCATAATAATAGTGCCTGAAATCCTCTCAATGTGAGCAGCAAAAATATGTAACTCAACTTAACTTTTCATCCCTTTTTAAACGGCCACGAAAATTAAAACAATTACCACGACACAAAACAATTGTATAAGTAAAGCATTCTGTAAAATTGTAGAACATCAGAACTTTTTCTTCAATTCTTTCTAAAAGATTCTAAAATGTATTTCAGCACACAAGCACTGCAAAACATCATAGGGCAGCAGCAACAAATTACATTATATTTCTGTACTTTGTTTAGTGAAGAATATTTTATCTGCAGATTATAGAAGTGGACAACATAGTGTTCAAAACAATGAACAGAACAGCAACAGAACACATCCAATTGAAGCATGAAATAACCAATGCCTCGTAAATAAACGTAACTGTGGGCAGAGTAACTTTATCCTGAATTTTGGCTTATGTAAACGGTCATCTTGATGAATTAAATATTGTTATTAAACTAAAGAATACTGATTGGTTCTACTTATTAATACGGAAACTGACAGTGAAAAAAAAACACCTCCTCATCATCGGAAAATAGCGTCAGCTTCAAGCTTATTTGGATCTTCAGATGCTAAACTCCCATTTCAAAATCTATTAAATTCATTAAAGAATCTCCAGCTAATGTTAAAAACCAACTAATTACTTTTTATGTGTAAAAAGGAACTGCAGATGCTGGTTTAAACCGTAGATAGACACAAAAAAACTGGAGTAACTCGGCGGTTCAGACAGCATCTCTGAAGAAAAGGAACAGGTGATGTTTTGGGTCGAGACCCTTCTTCAGATTATTACTACTTTACCTATTATTAAATTACTAATGTTAAATACTTATTCATACTTTGTCACTAGCAAAAAACCTAGAAGCTGAGGAACAACATTAGAATAAGGGAAACAATGATTTATTTGCAGATGCCTTTGCTCCTGTGAACATACTAGATCGTATGTAGCCCGTTTAGGTGACAGTCAAGTAGCCAACCATCAAGCTTTGCCACTGCAATGTGAACAGCTAGATTACGTGGTCCAAACAAGAGTTATACGTCCCGTCCCCCCCCCTGCGTGAAACTATATCGCCTGCCTCTGGATATTCATGTGGGACATGGGAAAACAAGGAAATAACAGGTGTTAAACCTTCCCCACTCTATGCCTCTATTTTTAAAAAGTAAAATGAAGGTACCCTCAGTGTATCGGCAATCTTTGTGTTGCAACTCTACACAAATGGAAAAGATTTAATGTTGAGGAAAATAAATAAAATACATAATGCACGCTATCTTGCTCAGACTTAAGGAGGCTTCAGCACGTAAATAGCGATTTTTATTAAAGACCACAATAACAGCGATCGGCTAAATCCAAATGGGACAAGGGGATTAGAAAAAAAATATTTATTATTTTAGTATTTATCAATAACTTTGAGGAATAATTGTGCAAATGTGTTTTTTGATCTCAAATATCCATACGGTCTTATAAATTGATTGTGATAACAGAATGTTATTGCAATGGTACTCCTAATACACAATATTTACAGAGTGCTTTTGCTCATTTTAAAAGTAAAATAACCAACACCAATATAACAGCACTCCTTGCAAATATTGACCTGTTCTGGTATGGTTTTCAATAGTTTTAAACACAGTGATGTTGCAGCATTCCATATTTACTGAAAAACGGTTTCTTTGTTTTCTTAATAAACCATCATTTCAGTATAGGTTTCAAGAACAAAATATTTTATAATACACAACCATGACAACATTATAGCACTCTCAGCAAGCAGCATAATTGCAACAGTCATTACAAACTGAGAATGTGACAGGGCTGGTGAAATGAACAAGATGAACAGAACAAGGTTTGAACAACAAAATAGAAGAAACGGAATTATTATTTTTTTTACATCTACAAATCAAGTCAGGCAGCACCTCTGGAGAACATGGATAGGTGATATTACGGGTCGAAACCAGAAACATCACCTGTCCATGATCTCCAGAAACATTTTGATTAGTTTGAACCAGTGAAAATCATGGATAATTTACTGATTTACAAAAGGCTGCTAAATTTACCTTTTGTTTCAAACAGGTTAAAACAGTAAGGTATAAAGATATGATTAAATTAAAGAAGATTGATTTTTATTTTTTTTTAAGTATTAAAATAGGTTAAAAATAGAAATTTCTAAACCAGTCAACAAAATAAGCCTCAGTAAGACTCCTCATATACCTAAAAGAAAACTCATTGGCCCCATAGACACTTAATGTTCTGTTATTGTAATGTAATAGTTGAATTTAAAAGCATTTCCTGAAAAGTGAAAATTTGAAATTAAATCAGACCCTGCCTCCCATTCAGATACAAGATCGTTTGTTCAGTTAAAATGCCTTATTCTTACAGTGAAGGGTGACATCTCAAATATACATTTTAAAATAGTGCTTAAATGTAATCTACATACTCTGAATGTATTAACAATCAAAAATGTGACAACTTGCAGCAACCAGATTCTTCATAAGAACCTCTCAGGAATCAAAACGGAGCCACGGGAGATGGGCAAGGTACAAAATGAGTGGTTCTCCTCTGTATTTACCGAGGAGAAAGACAGGACGGAGGAAATTGGAGCAGTTACTGGAAGTGTCTTGAGAGCAGCCAGGGTTACCGTCGAAGAAGTACTGAAGGTACTATCGTGTTTGATGGTAGACAAATCTCCAGGGGCTGATCTGAAATATCCGAGGACATTGCGGGAAACTAGAGTGGAAATTGCGGGAGCCCTGGTTGATATTTATGAGCCGTCCTTAAATACAGGAGAGGTGCCGGAAAACTGGAGGGTGGCAAATGTTGTGCTTCTTTTCAAAAAGGGCTGCAGGGAAAATGCTTAGAACTATAGGCCGGTGAGCTTAACATCTGCAGTTGGTATGTTACTGGAGTGTATTCTGAGGGATAGGTTATACAGGCATTTGGATGGGTAATGGCTGATTAGAGATTGTCAGCATGGTTTTGTACGTGGAAGGTCGTGTCTCACAAATCCGATTGATTTTTTTTGAAGACGTGACAAAAATGGTTGATGTGGGCAGAGTTGTAGATGTTGTGTACATGGACTTCAGTTTAACATTCAACAAGGTTCCGCATGCTAGGTTGCTCTGGAAGGTTCGATCGCATGGGATCCATGGAGAGATAGTGGAATTGATAGCAAATTGGCTCCATGGAAGGAAGGCGGAAGGTTGCTTCTCGGACTGGAGGCCTGCGACTAGTGGTGTGCCTCAAGGTTCGGTGTTGGGCCCATTACTTTTGTCATCTACATCAATGATTTGGATGAGAACATACAGGGCGAGATTAGCAAGTTTGCTGATGATGCAAAAGTTAGTGGTTTTGCAGATAGTGAAGATGGTTTTGAACATTGCAGCAGGATCTGGATCGATTGGCCAGATGAGTAGAGGAATGGTTGATGGAATTTAATACAGAGAAGTGTAAGGTGTTGCATTTTAGGACGTCGAACAAGGGCAGGACCTACACAGTAAATGGTAGGCCTCTGGGTAGTGTTGTAGAGCAGAGGCATCTAGGTGTACAGTGGCATGGTTCCTTGAAGGTCGAGTTGCAAGTAGATAAGGTGGTGAAAAAGGCTTTTGGCACTTTGGCCTTCATCAGTCAGAATATTGAGTAAAGAAGTTGGGAGGTCATGTTGCAGTTGTACAAGACGTTGGTGAGACCGCATTTAGAATATTGTGTTCAGTTCTGGGCACCATGTTATAGGAAAGATATTGTCAAGCTTGAAAGGGTTCTGAAAAGATTTACAAGGATGTTAGCAGGGCTAGAGGGTGTGAGCTATAGGAAGAGGTTGAGTAGGCTGGATCTCTATTCCATGGAGCGCAGGAGAATGATGGGAGATCTTACAGAGGTATACAAAATCATGAGAGGAATAGATCAGGAAGATGCACAAAGTCTTTTGAGCAGAGTAGGGGAATCGAGGATCATAGGACATAGGTTCAAGGTGAAGGGGAAAAGAGTTACTAGGAATCCGAGGGGTAACGTTTTCCACACAAAGGGTGGTGGGTGTAAGGAACATGCTGCCAGAGGAGGTAGTTGAGGCTGGGACTATGCCATTGTTTAAGAAACAGTTAAGACAGGTGTTGTTTAAGAAAGAACTGCAGATGCTGGTAAAATCAAAGATAGACACAAAATGCAGGAGTAACTCAGTGGGTGAGGCAGCATCTATGGAGAGGAATTGGCAACGTTTTGGGTTGAGACCCTTCTTCAGACTGATCTCAGGGGAGGGACAAAGATAGAATGTAGGCGGGACAGTAAGGCTGTTGGGAGCACTGGAAAGGAGATGGGGATGGGGAGAGAAAGCAAGGGCTATCGAAAGCTAGAGAAGTCAATGTTCATATCGCTGGGGTGTAAACTACCCAAGCAAAATATGAGCTGCTGTTCCTCCAATTTGCTCTGGGCCTCACTCTGACAATGGAGGAGGCCCAGGACAGAAAGGTCAGATTGGGAATGGGTTAGGGAGTTAAAGTGCCGAGCCACTGGGAGATCAGGTATATGGGGATATGGACCAAGCGCAGGCAAGTGGGACAAGTGTAGCTGGGATATTGTTGGTAGAATGGGAGAGTTGGGCTGAAGGGCCTGTTTCCACACTATATCACTCTATGACTTATTCAGGACTGGTTTCCATCATCTTGTTCACTATTAAAATCTACAGTGATTAATAAAGACGCACCACTCCTGGCATCAGGAACTATGTGAAGAATTACAGAACAAACTAAGGGCTTGACATCTTGCAGCAGTGTCTATATATTAAATAATTTATTGAATATTTGCTTTACATTATGATTTATTAAAGAGATCCATTGGTGGTGTTGCAGAATATACATGGCACTCTTGGCTCCGTTCCATATAAAAACTATCCAGTGTGGCCTCATCGCCATCAAAGGTGGTCCAACAGGCTGTTGACCACCTGAAGAACATCAAGGCCTGGAAATATGATATGATATGATATGATATGCCATTTATTGTCACTATACATGTACAGTGAAACTGAAAGCTGCTCGTACTCAGTGCATACATACAATTTAGCACAAAAAACAAGAGACAGAAAACAAAAAACAGAAGGGAGATGGGGGGGGGGGGAATAGGTGCACAAATTCTGCGGCGCTACATTCATATATACATATGTACAGATGGAAGTCCGTGTTGGGCGGTGTAGTCAGTGCATGTGTGAATTTGAATTTATAGTAGATATAATTCTCGGAAAGCAACTATTCCTGAGTCTGTTTGTCCTGGATTTGATGCACCTATAGCGCCTTCCAGAGGGCAGCAGGTCGAACAGTCCAAACGCAGGATGGGAGCTGTCTTTGATGATCTTCTTTGCCATGCTAAGGCAGCGGGAGGTGTAGATGTCCATCAGGGAGGGGAGAGGGCAGCCAATGATCCTCTGCGCTGTCCTGGTTACCCTCTGAAGCCTCTCCCTGTCTGCCATGGTGCAGCTGCCATACCATGCTGTAATGCAGTATGTCAGCAGGCTCTCGATGGACGAGCGGTAGAAGGTCAGCAGCAGGTTAGAGATGGTATGATGGTATATATAGATGGTATGATGGTATATATAGATGGTATAAATAGATGGTAACCCCAATGAATTTCAAAAAATTATCAGGAAGAATCGTCTGGCACAGATTTAGAATCAGTAAAGAGATCTGTCCTTCAACAAAAGGAAACAATTCCAATTGTATTGACTACAGAGGGATCTTCTGCTGACTGTGACAGAAAAAAACATTGCTAAAATACGCCTCAACCACCACCTCTCAGTGGCCAAAGAACTACTCCTGCATCTAGAACTGCAATGGACATGACTTTTACCACAAATCACCTCCAACAGAAATACATGGCATTTCTAGATCCACAAAGTCTTTGATTCCATCAATCGTAAGGGATTGTGAAGCCGCCGGCTCAGGTGCGGCTGCAGTCCTCTTTTGTTCCAGTAACACGATGACATGCAAGCCATGATTTTGAGTAAAATGCCCACAACTGACCTATTCTCGTTCCAGACCATCTCAGGAGTATTGTGTGCAGTTTTGGTCTCCAAATTTGAGGAAGGACATCTTGCTATTGAGGGAGTTGGTTCACGAGGTTAATTCCCAGGATGGTGGGACTATCATATGTTGATAGAATGGAGCGGCTGGGCTAGTATACTCTGGAATTTAGAGGCATGAGAGGGGGTCTTATTGAAACATAAGATTATTAAGGGCTTGGACACGCTAGAGGCAGGAAACATGTTTCCGATGTTTGGGGAGTCCAGAACCTGGGGCCACAGTTTAAGAATAAGGGGCAAGTCATTTAGAACGGAGATGAGGAAAAACTCTTTTACACAGAGGGTTGTGAATCTCTGGAATTTTCTGCCTCAGAAGGCAGTGGAGGCCAATTCTCTATAAGCTTTCAAGAGAGAGTTGGATAGAGCTCTTGCAGATAGCGGAGTCAGGGGATATGGGGGAAAGGCAGGAACGGGGGTACTGAGTGTGGATCATCAGCCATGATCACAATGAATGGCGGTGCTGGCTCGAAGGGCCAACTCCTGCACCTATTGTCTATTGTCAAACACTTTACTCAATCAGCCTCGCTGAATTAAGGGCAACAGGGTCGGGCGGAAGGTGCAAAGTTACGCAGCCTGTAGAGGGAAGCCACTGAGTCGGCCCCTGCATGCCCACTGAGGATCGAAGAAGCAGAGAGGAGGATGGAGAGTCGGTGACAGCAGTTGCAAGAACATGATCAAGTAAGAGAATGAACCGGGGTCTTACCTTCCTAGTCTTCTAGGTCGACTGCAGAAGCACTCCTGGGGCACAAAGGCTGAAGGTAGCCGGCAAGGAGAGGTAAGATGGGTCATTGGACAATCCGGATGGTGGCGATGGCTAGAGGCTGGAACTCACTTGGATCAGGCGTCGCTCCAGAAGACCAAGTGCGCGGACCGGACTAGACGTTGAAAATGGCGCCAAAACTTGCATGTGGTCTCAGTGGAATAATTTCATTTGCTTTGTACTAATTGTGCTTAGGTATAGCAACACTTTACTGAACTATAGACATAAAAAGATTGTATGTATGTACGTACATGTAACAATAAAGAACCATTGCACATTCAAAAAAAGTTGTTCCTTGTCTCACACAAACGAGCTACTGGAGCCAAGTCGATGTACACGATGAATGGGAATCTATGCAACCTACATCACCTGCAATCCCGATAAAAGTTTGTTCCAACTTCAGTTACGGTAATCTCATGACGCTTGTGTATGCGCACATGCAAACACCAAGCACAAAGTCATCAAAGAGAGAAAGGGTCTTACACTAAAGTACACAAAATGAGCTTTCCTCTGCAAAACACTGCTCTCTGTCGGACACCAGAGTCGGCCCCTTCCTACCGGAGTCAGCGGCTTCCAATGTCCGTAGGCCGCGACGGGTGGAGACCTGCTGCTGTAGGCCCTCTACAAGGCGCCCCAGGACTCCACGATGGCTGTCAGCGCCGCCCGCGTTGGAAGCTCTCCACACCAGAGCTCCACGATGTTGGAGCAGCGGCCCAACGCTCCGGAGCTCCAAACGGCGACCCAGGTAGGCATCGCCCGCTCCGCAGTGACTCCAGCGCTACGCCGCCGCTGTAGCAGCCCTGGTCCGGTTCCCGATCCCCGGCAGGAAAGGCCGCTCCGATCCAGCTGGTAGGCCGTGAGGTGGGGGGCGAGGACGCGACTCGGAGAAATAGTTGCGTCCCCGCCAGGAAGAGGCTGAGAAACGGTTTCCCCCTTACCCTGCCCCCCTCCCCCACATAGAAAAGTAAAAGTTTCCCCCTAAAACAGACTTTGGACTAACTAAAAATAAAAAAAAGATAGAAATGACATACAGGCTGTAGGTAGAGGCTGCTGCCAGTGCAGCACCTCTAGTGGATTAGTGGATGTGAATCCCTGATCAATGACCAATGATCAAGGAAGCATTCAATATGCCACTGAGAACCAAATCTATTGATCAAGAGCACACAGAAATATAGAATAAATGGTCTATGGGATTCAGTATCGCCCAACCATTCAATTTCCGTTTGAAGCAGGATCCCGACCAAAACATTGTTGATCCATGTTCTCTAGAGATGATGTCTGACTCTGAGTTATTTTGTGTATTTATCTGACTCCAGCATTTTTTGTATTTCCCCCCCCCCCCCCGAATTATCTGACGTATTTCTGTTGCTAGGATCAAATATGTCTCGGAGCAGCTGCGGGAAATAATAAAAGGCAAGGGTAAATATCCAGAGACTGGTCTCCATATTGGCACGAACTATGCAGATGTATGCATTAACTCGGTGGGCCAAAAGGCCTGTGTCTGTGTTAATGACTGTGGCCATGTCCCGCATTGGTCTGATTAGGCATCTCACAATCCAAGGGTCTGCACTGAATGCAATACACTTCCAACCTCAGGGATTAACTTTGTAGAAGTTTCACAAACAGAAAATAAGTTTGATGAAAAAAGTTCAATAACAGAAATATTAAAAACTCTTTGCTACATGCAACATTATAAGGAATTAATTACGCAAAGTGAATACTGGGGGAATAAGAGACGGAATAACAAATCTGAAGTAAAACGACCCGTAATTTTCAATTTCAGACTAAGCTTAATCAAACAGGTAAACATCAATTTCCAAAAGGATGATCATTGAACTATCAAATAGTGAGCTTTGAGTGTTTCACCTTTAGGTATTGCACGTGAATAGTTTCTGTAAAATAAAGACACTAAGAACTAGATGCTGGAATCTTCACAGTCATGCAGCATGGAAACAAGCCCTTTGACCCAACTTGCCCATATGCCCCGATATGCCCCGTCTAAGCTAGTCCCACCTGCCCACATCCCTCTAAACCTTTCCTATTCATGTACCTGTTCAAATGTCTTGTAAATATTGTAAATGTGGTGCTGGAGTAACTCGGCTGATCAGGCAGCATCTGTGGAGGAAATTGGAGTGGTTAACCTTAATACACTACTTATGAAATGCTCGGAGAAGGAGAAAGAGGTGCAGCGCACAGCCTTGAACCTGGTGGGACGTAGGAGGAGCCCGGCCAGGACTGACTCCACAGAGCCCAGTCGCTCGTCTCCCAACCCCTGCAGAGTAGTTAATGAGATGGCTGATCCGTGGACGGTTGCTGCTGGGACGCAAGTCGGGGTCTGATCAACCCCGGCTGGGTCGCCTGGGCGAGGGTGTCTGATGTTGTGAGACCCGAAATACCCAATGACCCCAGGTCACATCACTGAGGAGATGTCCCAGCGCATCTAGAAGATGTATATTTTTCACAGTTAACCTCTTCCACTTAATGTATTTTCCTTTCCAGCGAAAAAAAATCCAAGATTGCAAAATTTACAGAAACAAAAACTTTATCAGGTATAAGGAAATCAAAGCATACTGTTAAAATTGAGTTATGTAACAAGTTATCATGTTTGTCATTGATTCATACTGTGGATAAATAAAATCTAATTGTTCAGATATCTTCCCTCTTCCTGGCCAAATCGAACCTCAAGTATTCTTTGCATCATAGCCCCATTCCTCACAATAGTAAGCTGTTTCTTTATATGGTTTTCAGCTTTGAACTCATTGTTTTAACAATGAAACTTCAAGCACAGATCTACAGTGCAGCCTCTAAAGTAATGCTATGGTGGTTATGGGAGATTTCAACATGCAGGTAGACTGGGAAAGTCAGGTTAATACTGGACCCCAAGAAAGGGAGTGTGTGGAGTGCCTTTGAGATGGATTCTTAGAGCAGCTTGTACTGGAGTCTACCAGGGAGAAGGCAATTCTGGATTTAGTACTGTGTAATGAACCGGGTTTGATGAGGGGACTCATTTTTTGCACAATCCGCAAGCATTGCCATTTTTCATTTCACTGCACATCTCGTATGCGTATGTAGACAAATAGGCGACTTGACTTGAAGGTAAAGGAGCCATTAGGAGATAGTGACCATAATATGATAAGTTTTAATCTGCAATTTGAGAGGAAGAAGGGAAAATCGCAAGTGTCCATATTACAGTTGAACAAAAGGGACTGTGGAGGCATGAGGGAGGAGTTGGCCAAAGTTGACTGGAAAGGGACCCTAGCAGGGATGACAGTGGAACAACAATGAAAGGTATTTCTGGGAATAATAGAGAAGATGCAGGATCAGTTCATTCCGAAGAGGAAGAAAGATTTTAAGGTGAGTAAGAGGCAACCGTGGCGACAAGGGAAGTCTAGGCAGTTTAAAACTAAAGAGAAGAAATATAACATAGCAAAGATGAGCGGGAAGCCAGAGGATTGAGAAACTTTTAAAGAGCACCAGAAGATAACTAAAAAGGCAATACGGGGAGAAAAGATGAGCTACGAAGGTAAGCTAGCCAAGAATATAAAGAAGGAAAGTAAAAGCTTCTTTAGGTATGTGAAGAAGAAAAAAATAGTTAAGACAAATGTGGGTCCCATGAAGACAAAAACAGGTGAATTTATTATGGGGAACAAGGAAATGGCAGACAAGTTGAACAGGTACTTTGGATCTGTCTTCACCAAAGAAGACACATAAAATCTCCCAGATGTACAAGTGGCCAGAGGACATCGGGTGACGGAGGTACTGAAGGAAATTCACATCAGGAAGAAAATGGTGACTGATGGGACTGAAGGCTGATAAGTACCCTGGGCCTAGTGGTCTGCATCCCAGGGTACTTATCACCACCACCAGAGACGGTTAGATCCTGACTATGGGTGCTGTCTGTATGTAGTTTTACGTTCCCCTTTGACCACGTAGGTTATCTCAGGGATCTCCGGTTTCCTCCACACTCCAAAGACGTACAGGTTTGTAGTTTAGTTGGCATCGATAAAATTGTAAATTGTCCTTAGTGTGCAGGATAATGCCCATGACCTGCGTGGATTTCACTTCACTGCCTGCTGTACAGGGTGATCGCACAGGGTGATTGCTGGTTAGCACAGACTTGGTGGGCCAAAGGACCTGTTTCCACGCTGTATCTGTAAAGTCTAAAGTCAAATCATAGCTCTTGGATAATTTTATAATGCTGACAAAACAATGGTCAAACTAGGAAAATAGACAATAGGTGCAGGAGTAGGCCATTCGGCCCTTCGAGCCAGCACCGCCATTCACTATGATCATGGCTGATCATCCACAATCAGTAACCCGTTCCTGCCGGCCCCCCATACCCTTTGACTCCGCTATTTGACAAAACTTGCACATCAGTCGGAACGCTAAATACCCACAAAAAATTACAACTATTAATAAATAGTGTTAAACGTAATGAATTTCTGTTAGCTTAGTACCTCCTTGAGCTTATGTGGTCTGCGTCAATACTTCATTATGGCATAAACTAACAAGTATATGTTGTACAGAAGGTATGTTTAATGCAAGTTTCTAAATGTAATTCAAACGTGGAATCCCAGCTCATTGGCTTGGCTACTGCTAAGATGATTGATTCAATATTTCCACTCTGTTCTGGGCCATCTGGATAACAGTTACGTTTATACGTCAGACTGCTGTTCAATGACTATAGATCGGCATTCATGATGATCATCCCCTCCAAATTCATCAACAAGATCCTAGTAGGGTCTTTGTATCTTTCTTTGCAACTGAATCCTTGACTTCCTCGTTGCCAGACCTCAAACAATGCAGATCTGTAACAACATCTCTAAATGTCTAGTTTCATATACTTTAGAGATGCAGTGCAGAAACAGGCCCTTCGGCCCACCAAGTCATAGAGTCATGCAGCGTGGAAACAGGTCCTTCAGCCCAACTTGCCCACACCGGCCTACATTTCCCTGCCACTAGTCCCACCTGTCTGCACTTGGTCCATATCCCTCCAACTACAGCTTCAACTACCTCCTCTGGCAGCTTGTTCCATACACCCACCACGCATTGTGTGAAAATGTTACCCCTCAGAGTACTATTAAATCTTTTCTCCTTCATCCTGAACCTATGTCCTCTGGTCCTCGATTCCCCTAATCTCGGCGAGACTCTGTTCATCTACTCGATCCATTCCTCTCAAGTCAGTGCCAACCAGTAATCCCCGCACACTAACACTATCCTGCACTAGGAACAATTTACAATTTTACCAAGCCAATTAACCTACAGACCTATATGTCTTTGGAGTGTGGGAGTAAACCAGAGCTCCTGGAGAAGATCCACGCAGGTCATGGGGAGAACGTACAAACTCTGTACAGACTAGCATCCGCAGTTAGGTTCGAACACGGGTTTCTAGCGCTGTAAGGCAGCAACTCTACTGCTGCGCAACCGTGCCACCCAATCTCTCAATGCAGGAAGACTGTGCGGCAAGGCACTACTCCACAGTACAGCTATAAATTCGGCACTGGCTCCACAGACGGTGGCAAGTGGTGAACACTCAGCAAAAAAAATAGATATAACACCTGACTGAATGGTACTGAAACACTGAAGCTCTCGCTCCTAATTAACAAAACCAAAGAACTAATCGTTGACTTCAGAAAAGGTAGGGAGCCCACGTGAGAGCTTTCATTGATGGGTCATTGGTGGCTGAAGAGCAGGCAGCTACTAGTTCCTGGGTGTTAATATCCTGTATAGATGTAATCAAGAAGGTAGTGAGCTGTGCCTCTACATAATTAGAATTTTAAATAACTTCAGCGTGTCACTGAGTATTAAAACAAACTTCCACAGATGCACTGTAGAATGTATCCTGACTGGCTGTATCATGGCATGGTACAATTTGAATGCACAGGAACACAAGAGACTGCAGACAGTGATGGACTCAGCTGGTCCATCACGGACATCAAAAGCATCTACATGATACACAGCCTCAAGAAGCCAGCATCTATCATCAAGGATCCCCACCATTCAGGCCATGCTCTCTTCAGGTGCTGTGGTTGGGCAGAAGGTACAGAAGCCTGAAGTCCCACACTACAAAGTTCAACAGCTATTTATCTACAACCGTCCGGTTCATGAACAAATCTACACAACCAGAATCATATCACAGCAACAGACTTCAATGGATTACCTTGTTTCACAATTGAATATTTTTGCACTTATGTCTTGTTTTTTGTTTTGCAGTCTTTTTTTTTTGCACTGTTTTGCAGATTTTTTTTAGTTTAGTTTTGTTTAGACATACAGCACGGAAACAGGCCAGCCCACTGGCCAGCGATCCCCGCACCTTAACACTATCCCACACCCACTAGGGACAATTTTCACATTTACCAAGCCAATTGACCTACAATCCTGTACATCTTTGGAGTGTGGGAGAAAACCGAAGATCTCAGACAAAACCCACGAAGGTCACGGGGAGAACGTACAAACTCCGTACAGACAACACCCGTGGTCGGGATCGAATCCAGGTCCCTGGCTTTGCATTCGCTGTAAGGCAGCAACTCTACCGCTGCGCCACCGTGATTTATGGATAAGTTACATTTTTGTGTGTTACCCGAGTCTACGTGAATGCAAGATTTTCATTGGACCCGTACGTCAATGCAACTGTGCGTATGATAATAAACTTGACTTTAGTCGGCAACTTAGCTTTAGCTTTAACAAAGAATATAATGTTAATGAGGTCTGCAATTCAACAAAGAGATATCTCAACAGAAATCTGCCACTTGCTGCAGCTGCAATTGCAATCTTTAAGTGGATCTGATTTGAAGTAGCTGTTAAGATGATCATTATAATTTAAAAAAAGTAAATGCTAGAAACACAAAGCAGGTCAGTGTATCAAGAAAAACACAGCTTATGTTATCAACTGTAACTCTTTTCAATGCCATACTAAGATAGTGAGCTGAACAACTTCACTGGCATGAAAATCGAACTTTCCACCTGTGAATTCCACTTCCCTCAAAATAACATTTTCAAATTGCACAGCTACAATATTGAAGAAAAAGGCGAAAAGGTATGATTTGACATGTTTTTGCAATTAGAGCAAAGAGAGCAAATTAAAAATGATTCATATCCAATGTTTCTAATATTGTGCAACAATATCACTTGATGTTTATTCCAATGTTAACACACTTCACCTCAAAATAGTACCCCAAATTCATCCAAGAGCCATTCTGGTGGTAGTGTAAACTTATAATTGGAGGGATTAATTTTGGGGAAAGCACAATGTTCCAGTTGAGTTCTGCTTTAACAGGAAGTTCTAACATTGTATGCTTCAGTATATAACAGCCGCGCTTGCAAATCTTGCTGTCACTAAAATTAACATTGTTTGGGCGTTTAATTAATATTTCACAGCCTTCACTACCATACACAAACCATTCATTTCAAATGATATCTATAAAATATTTATTTACTGGACATCACAAACAAAAGTATTTCACTAATCTGCCAATTTAATCTTTTATGATCTTAGCCCTCAACAAAATGGTTGTTCTGCAAAGAACAAAAATGCTTATGTGGGGATCTGCACTATATTAAGAAATGTTTTGAAAGCTATGACCTCTACAACTGCAAGATTAGAACCACGGGCTAGCTGATCCTACAAGCTGCATTGGATGTGAAAATATGCAGGGATTGTGGCACGGCCTAACAATGTACCCCTGACTGAGCTTACATCTTGAAATCAACTTGAGTATTTCAATTATGTTTTTAATAAAACAAATCAAATGAGAAAACTGTTAAACCAACTCCATCAACATAACAGTATATAGTAAACATAGCAGTGCTTCTATCACAACCAGCCACTTCCCTTCATACAAGAGCACACCATAAAATTATCAACATACAGATGTATTTTCATTCATCTCCTTGTGACTCTATACCAATCTCCATTTTAACTCCTTTATTGTTACTTGGGTGAAAGCATACCCATAACAGACTACAGAAACCAGCTCCAGTAAAGGATCTCTCCTCTCACTGACGCGGGTCAGTAAGAATATTGAATCAACTCACTCTTTAATATAATGCATTTAATATTCATCAGAACCACTCTGGATCTTGCAATACCCAATAAATTCACACTCTGTTACAGCTAAAATATTTACAACTTTCTTCCTTTAATACTGCTTTTAAATATATTTTCGAAAGCATGACAATTGACATGTAATACCCACGGTTAACTCTGTTTGGCAGCTCTCTTTCCTTAACCTTGTTCAATACAGTGTATTTTGTGCTCATATAAATAATTTCCTTTTCTTTTAAACTGGGGAAATGATAATTAATACGTGACAATATTAATACAAAAATCAATACCTTGAACTTTCTAAATACATCATGTGCAAAAAAAAAAGTTTAAATAACATGCAAGAAATTGAAGCAAGCTTAGCAGATCTGAATAAATGAATAAAATAAGTGAATATCAGAGTAAAAAACTCGGGAATGCAGTGGATCAGGCAGCATCTATGGAGGGGAAATTGACAGATAATGCTTTGGGTCAGGACACCTTCTTCGGACTGATGGAGTAAAGAGGAGAAAGTTGGTAAAGCGAGGAGCGGGGAAGGGAAGGGACTACTAGTAGGTGGATGCAAGTGAGGAGAGGGGTATTTGGGTGGAGACAGCAATAAAGACAAATGGCAAAATAAAGACAAAAAGGTGCCAGACAAAGGAAGAGGGAGAGTGGTGAAACATCAGAGGGAGGGATACTGGGTGGGAGGAAAGGAGTAAGGTGACGGAGGTGGTGCGAAAAAGGTGAATGCATGAGGTGGGGTGAGAAACAAAACAGGATGGATGAGAGGTTTACCTGAAATTGAAGAATTCATCATTCATGCCGTTGGATTGCAGGGGACCCAAGCAGAATCAATACCCCAGAATTAAATGCCTGAAGTTCAAATGGTTTATAGCCACTATGGACACACAAAGTTGTGTGTGTTAGTATGGCACCAACAAAACCAAAGACTCAAAGCACAGGAGTTATTTGACCCACAATATCTGTGCCAATATCTGTGCCAGTTGTTAGGTTTGATAGTGCCAGTTATAGCAATGTTACAAAATTTTGAGATTTAAAAAATCAAGTCTGCAATTTATCCCATCAGATAAAGCATAACAATAAGTTTAATTTTACACCTAATTCACTTTCATATCTCAAGTATTTAAAAAGTTATGGCCATTTTCATACTCGGAAATTAGCATCTTGTTCCCTATTGATTTTCTATGGACATAACAAAAAAGCTGTGATCGTGGACAGTCAAAAGCCCATAACTTTCTTAAAAATTAAGAGAACTGAATGAAATTTTCAGTTATCATAGATTGAAGCATTCTGAAACAAATATAAAATAATCTTACTTGGATGACCTGAAATTAAAGCATATAATTAGTTAGTTACCCAATTGTAGCTAATTTCAAACTTCAATTACTAGATCTAAACATCTATCCATTTCTTAATAAATGATTAACATTTTTAAATAACCTAAATGTCCAAATAATATTCACAAATAATTCACAATAAAACATGATTTTTAAGTCTCATTTACATTAATTTATAGGCCAAATGGAAGGAATTTAGTGTTCAATTGCTGTAAATTAAAGTCCATTTAAATCAGCTTTCTAGTGGGATCCTGTGAACGCGCTGGTTTAGAACGTTCACATTGCGGTGGATTTGTGCCCTCAAATGCCCAGAAAAATACTGCGGGATATAAATGGGCCCAAAATTAGCTACTCGCAACTTTAAACTTTGTATAAAGGGATCTTAAGAACCCCTTTTTAACGTAAAAATAAACAGCCTACCCGTTTTCCCCTGTATGAGATCCGGCCAGTTGCCGGCGGTCGGGGGTTTAGAGGTTAATTTTTAACCTACTATAACAAGTATAAAAAGCCCTTAAAACTAAAAATAGCTCCAGCTACGGAATCTTCCAGCGATTTTTCGTTAATAATTAACTAGGCTGAAAAACCTCGATTTGAACAGCCTAGTGAAAAATCGCGTTTTAAACCCGCCCCCCTCTAAACGGCGCCAAAATCGCGCACACGGGCTGGGACAGATTTTCAGCGACACTTCAGGTAGGCTTTGCAACATACCTACCAGTTAGGACTGATAGTGCCTGAACTGTGCCAGTTATTAGGTCTGATAGTTCCATTTTAGTTTTGAAAAAAAAACATTGTACAGTTATGAGGTCATATGGAACAGGAGTAGAATTAGGCCATTCAGCCTATCAAGTCTATACCATTCAATCACGGCTGATCTATCTCTCCCTCCTAACCTCAGTTAAGCTGCAAATTAAATGCAGAATCATTCCTAAATTATTCAGTATCCCCGGCAATGTCGGTAAAATATTGATTCTATTCTGTGCCAAAATCTAATATGAAATGTGCTGAAACAAATTAAGTACTGAGAGCATAGTCCAACATTCATTTTTAGCTGCAGGTTATTGCAAGATAGTTTCCCGCCTTGCTCTCATCCCTCAAGAGATTTTGTTTCATATACATACAGAACTTTTTGTTGGTGTTTATTATGGGTTTACAGATTACTATGTTTAAATATCTGTTGTACTGCTGTAAATAAGAATTTCATTGTTCCATTTCGGGAAATTTGACAATTAAATACTCTTGACTTGACTTGACTCTTGACCCTAAATTCTTTCCATCCACAGATGCTTCTCAACCTGCTGTGTTCTTCCAGTTTGATGTCCCACCCACCGAAACTGCAAAGCATGATAGAATTCTTCCACATCAACACGAAGGGGACAGTGCAGTTCAATGGCAGCTTCTCGGAGCCCTTCGACATCCGCAGTGGCGTCAAACGTGGCTGCGTCCTCACTCCCACACTCTTTGGGATTTTCTTTGCTCTGCTCCTGAAACATGCCTTCGGCACTGCAACAGAGGGGATCTACCTGCATACTAGATCATAGATCTTACTCGGTGGGCGGCGCGACTCTCGTCAGCAGCGGCCTCTGCAGTCCGTCTGTGTTTTTATTATTTTTTTGTCTCGTTTTTATGTAGTTTTTGTTCTTTTTTTTTTGTCGGGGTATGTGTGTGGGGGGGTGGGGGGGAGGGGGTAACTTTAAAATCTTTCCCCTGCACGGGAGACCCGACCTTTTCTTTGTCGGGTCTCCGTTGTCGTTGGGGCTGCAACGTGGAGCGGCCTCCAACAGGAACGACCTGGGGTTCCAGCTGCGGAGCTGCCGACTACTCACCGTCACGGGGCTGGCCGAGTCCGGAGCGGGTGGAGCGGTGGTGGAGCAATGCTGCCACCCGACCCCCGGAGATTCGGAGGCTGCAACTGCGGGTCTGGCGGACGGCGGCACCGGGAGCCCGCGGGTCCCTGCTGGGAGACCGCTTTTCGGGGCTTCCGCAACGGCGACTTCTCCCGCCCGAGTTGCGGGGTTGAAGAGCACCTGAGCGGGGCCTTACATCATCGCCCCGCGCGGCTTGGAATGGCCGCGGGACTTTGCGAGCGCACGCCGGGGGCTCTAACAACTAGACCCGGTGTGCGACCTTGCATCACCCAGCGTGGCTTTAATGGCCGCGGGACAATTGTCATCGCCAGCCGGGGGCTTTGACTTTGACTCTGACATCGGGGGGGAGAGTGCAGTGGAGAGATAAGCTTTTTTGCCTTCCATCACAGCGATGTGATGGATGTTTGTGTAACTGTGTTGTGTCTCGGGTCTTTTTTTGTTTTGTAATGTATGGCTGCAGAAACGACATTTCATTTGGACCTCAAGGGGTCCAAATGACAAATAAATTGTATTGTATTGTTGTATTGTAGATCAGATGGCAGGCTCTTCAACCTCATCCGCCTCAGAGCAAAGACAAAAGTACGTGAAGCGCCCATCAGAGACATGTTGTTTGCCGACGACGTTGCATTTGTGTCCCACGCCCAGCAGGAACTACAGTCACTGATGGACCGCTTCCATCGGCTTGCAAAGACTTCGGGCTGACCATCAGCCTGAAGAAGACGAATATCTTGGGGCAGGGTACAGAGCCGCCGCACAACCTCTCCTTGAACACAGAGATTGACAAGAGGATCGGGAAGGCAGCTACAACTCTCGCTCGACTCATAACTCGAGTGTGGACCAACCCAAAGCTGACAGTGAAGACAAAGTTAGCAGGCTACAACGCCTGTGTCATCAGCACGCTGCTGTACGGCAGTGAGACATGGACTACCGCTTGAACCAACATCTCAAAACGGGAGAAGAGAAACTGATGAATGCAGCGGCAGACAAGCGGGCACGCAGAAAGGAGCGCAGCAACTTCAACAAACCAGAGACCACACACAAATGTGACCTTTGCCACAGAGACTGTCACTCCCGCATTGGTCTCTTCAGCCACAAGCGACGCTGCTCTAGCCGAGGTTTGGAGTAAGCAGCCACAACTAGGATGCATCACCCATGGTCAGTCATGACTGTGGATGGGGGGAGTGACTTTGTACTGGATAATTAATTTTGCTATTTCTCCCCAGCAACCTCTTGTCTATTATAAGTCAGCTGCAACAAACAAGGGATTAAGATAGACAGGGGAGTTATGCAGCCCTGTCCCACTAAGGAAACCCAAAACGGAAACCCCTGGGGGAGACTTTGTCCGCCCCACCCAAGGTTTCGAGGCCTCCACAGTCGCGATTCCCGGAGGTTTTTTGTCGGCGTCTCCCTACCTGCTGCCAGGAACACTTACCTGAGAACGCTCCAGCCAACCACCGCGCGCCACATGCACACCTGGCCCGGCGGAACCGCACGGAAACCTTTGGCTGGGGCTCCACAGAAAGTCTCCAGAGGTTTCCGTTCAGGTTTCCTAAGTGCGGGACAGAGGCATAAACAAGCACAATCAATGCCGCCACCAAAGATCAGGTCCCCTTTTAAGTCCTCCAGGCTCGAATAGTGGTGGGAAATCAAATAACTCATTCAAGGAAGAGGCATCAATACCATGGTCATCCTCAATGATGATAGGGCATGGCATGTGAGTGACAAGACAAAACTGAAGCATTTTCTTATTTTGCCAAAATATTTCCTCATAAGAGTTCTGTCTAACAACATCATACAACTGGCTTCTCAGAAATACTGCAACAGGTCAAGATGATGGCTTACCATCATAGTAACAAAATTAATCAGGGATGGGGCATTGGGGATGCCAGTGTTACCTATACTCAAAAGAATAAGTAAATAAAAACTCTATTTAGGGAAAGATTGCTTGTTTTGTATCAATGCCTTTCACTTCTCAACAGACAATACAGCAACAGTGCAAAGATGGCTGTGGGGTGGGGTAAGAGGTGTCCAACTGCACCTCAACAAAATGAAAACATTATGCATTGTATTTATGTGCTTTTGAAGTTAAATTTCTGTTATACTATCTGAACTATGGTAGCCAATTTGCTCAAAGCAAGAAGCCACAATGTTTTGAGAGATCCATACGCAAGGAGAACCATGTAAAACTCATCTATTCTACCTCACATTATAGTAATAAATCTTTTCCGATGATGAGAATGTTCAGAAACAATGTAAAATGTAAATTAAATTATGTTGGGGTGTCTGGGTCAACAAAATGAAAACATTATGCTATTTGTTTGTAATGTATGGCTGCAGAAACGGCATTTCGTTTGGACCTCCAGGGGTCCAAATGACAATTAAATTGACTATTGACTATTGACTAACAAAGAACTGCGGATGCTGGACAATACACAAAATCCTGGAGTAACTCAGCGCGTCAGGCAACATCTCTGGACAATATGTATACCTGATGCTTCGGGTCGAGACCCTTCCTAAAACATCCATAAAACATAATGATAGACCCCATAAAACATCAGCTCTGTAAAGAGGCAATTTGTTCCTCATATGGTTACTAAGTGGAATTGTGTTGTCTTGCACAAAACTATTGTATAATAAAACAGCACATTAGAAAGTAAACTATTTTTGTACACTTTGCTAATCGGGGACGTGCATAGGTATGGCAATACTTTACTGGACTGTATGTGAGAAAATAATGAGCATAATAAAAGCACCATTGAACCATTGAAGGGGAAACCCTATAGTCACATCATCACCCTGTCCCGCAATTCACTCGGATTCTGGTCGCTCCAATCATGGTGCCAACTCTACCTCCTTAGTTCCTCACTTCAAATCCATATAAAACAATTATCGACCTCAGCTTTTAATAAATTTACTAATTCATACTCTATACCTTTGGGAACAGGACTTCATATATTTCAAAGAAAATAAGTTTCTATCTTAAGCAGGCAATTGAGAAATGTACCTGGGAATGGAAACAGTCTCCCAATATTGACTATATCTCATAATCCTCCAAATTCTAGCAATGCCACTTCTCGTTCTTCCAAACTCTGATGAGACCCAGCCCACCCTGCTCAAGCTTTCCTCACAAGACAAACCCTTCATCCTTGGGATTTTCTAAACATTATGATATGTTTATAATACAGAAAGCCAAGTTGAATATCACTCTAGCATACCAAATATCTCATTTAATAGCAACAAATAAATGTGAATCCCAGCATCTGCAATTTTTTAGGGAAAATATTCCTCTTAGCTTACTGAAATTCTATTTAGGTTTTGTTTTGATTTTTATTTAGATTCCTATTTAAATGTTAGGCTACATAAAGTGTTTTCATGAATCATTACATAATTTACCAGTGACTTCAAGGTCTTTCGAATCAAACATTTAAAAAATTCACATCAAAACGCGTAATGCACTTAAGCTCCACATAACAGCTCTGTTGATTCAGAAATATAGTATAATTCAAATAACATTGCAAGCCTTAAACAAAACAGAGGTTGTTTGTGTTGTGAGGGAATTTACAGAAAGGGTTTAAATGAAATAAAACGCCTAAATCAAATTAGGCCTCATAATTCCATTTTTTAGCTTTCAGCGATCTGGAGACTGAAATGCTGCACTGCTGAGAAACTACCATGAAAATATAACCCAGTGCATTCCTGCAAAATAAATAAGCAAGGCCACCCAAATTTTCAATCAGTGTTGGTGGAAACCACAGGAAATGGCTAGCTCTCCGTCAAAAGACGCCCTAGGCTGGGTTGTGGATACGGAATAGTGACAGGAAGACTTCAAGCAGGAACACAGGCTCAGCGTGAAAATGGCTTGTTTCCAATGAAAACGGGATGCTAATAGGTTAATACACATTTCCTTAAACATACAGCCTTGACACCACTGATGTATAATTTAATTCAGTCAAAGATTACAACCAAGCTCCCGATTTTATTGAAACACCACCCAAAGGACTACATCAATATCATTTTTATTTGGGAGAGTTAGTGGAATGGGGAAATGAACGGGCAGCGAATAAGCTGATGAAATATTTTAACTGCTGACTATTACTGGGTCTCAAAATATTGTAACCCTAAATGCAGGTAAACATGCACCATGTCATTCCTACCACCGAAGTACACCTTCGTAACAGGGGACAGAAGGAGAATAGAGAGGGGTTGTGTTGTACGAGACAGAGACAGGGGTATCAGGGGGAGGAGGTGAAGGGGTAGCGGGAAGGGTAGGAAAGGTTTTGAGGGATATGGGCAGATACGGTGTCTTTGTCATGAAAAAGGAATCAAGGCATCAAGGAATCAAGAGTCAGATAGAAGGCAGCTGGGATCAACAGTATCCATAGAGGAGTATTAAGAACTAAGGAGCATACTTAAGAAGGAAATCAGGAGAGCAAAAATGAGCCAACTCACCCCCCTCCCAGGTACTTTCCCTTGCAACCGCAGGAGATGCAACACCTGTCCCTATACAGTGCATTCAGAAAGTATTCAGACCCCTTCACTTTTTCCACATTTTGTTACGTTACAGCCTTATTCTAAAAATGGATTACATTCATTTTTTTAAAATCATCATCTACACACAATACCCCATAATAAAGCGAAAACAGGTATTTACAAATTATTGCAAATTAAAAAGAAATAACTGAAATATCACATTCACAAAAGTATTCAGACCCTTTACTCAGTACTTTGTTGAGGCACCTTTGTCAACAATTACAGCCTCAAGTCTTCTTGGGTTTGACGCTACAAGCTTGGCGCACCTGTATTTGGGTAATTTCTCCCATTCTTCTCTGCAGATCCTCTCAAGCTCTGTCAGATTGGATGGGGAGCGTCAATGCACAGCTATTTTCAGGTCCCTCCGGAGATGTTCGATCGGGTTCAAGTCTGGGCTCTGGCTGGGCCACTCAAGGACATTCACAGACTTGTCATGAAGCCACCCCTGCATTGTCTTGGCTGTGTGCTTAGGGTCATTATTGGAAGGCGAACCTCCGCCCCAGTCTGAGGTCCAGAACGCTCTGGAGCAAGTTTTCATCAAGGATCTCTCTGTACTTTGCTCCGTTCATCTTTCCCTCGATCCTGAATAGTCTCCCAGTTCCTGCCTCTGAAAAACATACTCACAGCATGATGCTGCCACCACCATGCTTCACCGTAGGTATGGTATTGGCCAGGTGATGAGCGGTGCCTGGTTTCCTCCAGACGTGACGCTTGGCATTCAGGCCAAAGAGTTCAATCTTGGTTTCATCAGACCAGAGAATCTTGTTTCTCATGGTCTGAGAGTCCTTTAGGTGCCTTTGGACAAACTCCAAGTGGGCTGTCATTTGCCCTTTACTGAGGAGTGGCTTCTCTCTGGCCACTCTACCACAAAGGCCTGATTGGTGTTGTGCTACAGATATAGTTGTCCTTCTGGAAGGTTCTCCCATCTCCACAGAGGAACTCTAAGAGCTCTGTCAGAGTGACCATTGGGTTCTTGGTCAATACCCTGACCAGGGCCCTCCTCCCCCGATTGCTCAGTTTGGCCGGGCGGCCAACTCTATGCAAATTAAAAATAAATAACTGGAATGGAAGAATTCCAAAGTTCTTCCATTTAAGAATGACGGAGGCCACTGTGCTCTTCGGGACCTGCAATTCTGCAGAAATTGTTTTGTACCCTCCCCCAGATCTGTGGAAGGGTTTATACCCTTCCCCAATCCTGTCTCGGAGGTCTATTGCGGTTTTCATCTCTATGGAGATCTTCATGACTTGGTTTTTGCTCTGACATGCATCGCCAACTGTGGGACCTTATATAGACAGGTGTGTGCCTTTCCAAATCATGTACAATCAATTTAATTTACCACTGGTGTACTCCAATCAAGGATAATCAATGGAAACAGGATGAACCATAGCTAAATATTGAGTGTCATAACAAAGGGCCTGAATATTTATGTAAATGTGATATTTCAGTTATTTCTTTTTAATTACTTTGCAAAAATTTCTAAACACCTGTTTTCGCTTTTTCATTCTGGGGTATTGTGTGGAGGTTAAATAAGGCTGTAAAATAATAAAATGTGGAAAACGTGAAGTGGTCTGAATATTCTCTGAATGCACTGTACACCCCCCTCGACTCCTTCCAAGGACCCCGACAGTCACTTCAAGTGAGGGAGAGGCACCTCCTCCAACCTCATCTACTGTATCTGCTGTTCCAGGTGTGGTCGATTCACTGAACACCCCCGCTCAGTCTACTTGTACCTACACTGATCTCCCGGTTGCTGGATACTTTAACTCACCATCCCATTCCCACACTGACCTTTCGGTCCTGGCCTCCTCTATTGTCAGAGTGAGGCCCAGCACAAATTGTAGGAACAGCACCTCATATTTTGCTTGGGCAGCTTACACCCCAGCAGTATGAACATTGACTTCTCCAACTTCGCTCTCCATTCCTTCCCCATCCCAGTTCTCCGACCAGTCGCTGTCTCCAACTACATTTTATCCCAGTTTGCTTTGTTGTTAGCTTCTCCCAGATAACAATGATCAATTATACATTTTCCTTGATCCCCATTGATCTCCATTCCCTTTGCCGTGTTTTCACACCTTCGCTCTTCCTTATCTATCTATCTCCCTCCCCCCTGACGTAAGTCTGAAGGGTCTCGACCCGAAACGTCACCCATTCCTTCTCTCCAGAGATGCTGCCTGTCCCGCTGAGTTACTCCTGCATTTTGTGTCTTTGAGCAAAAATGAGCCATGATCGAGCTCTAGCAAATAAGATTGAGGAGAATCCAAAGACTTTTATGTATATTGAGGGGGGAAAAGGGCAAATAGAGAGAGAATAGAGCTCCTCTGAAACCAAAGTGGTCATCTCTGTGTGGAGCCACATGAAGTGGACAAGGCCCTGAATAAATATTTCTCCTCTGATTATACCACGGAGAAAGAGTCAAGAGTGTTTTATTGTCATGTCCCAGATGGAAAAATGAAGTGTGTGTGCGTGTGCGCGCGCGCGCACACGTATACACACACAATAAAGGTTGGGAGCTTGGAAGAATTCATGGCGATGGCTTGAGGACAGTCCACCAGTCGAGGAGCATCTGGCCGTAATTAAAAGTCTGAAGGTGGACAAGTCTTCCCGAGCTAACCAGATATATAACCAGTAGCGGTATTCAATACAAATACCTTTTGTGAAAATCTCTTTAAGTTAAGAGGCGGTTGATGAGAGGGATAGACAGAGTTGATGTGGAAAAGCTTTTCCCTTTGAGAATATGGAAGATTCAAACAAGAGGACATGACTTCAGAATTAAGGGACAGAAGTTTAGGGGTAACATGAGGGGGAACTTCTTTACTCAGAGAGTGGTAGCGGTGTGGAATGAGCTTCCAGTGGAAGTGGTGGAGGCAGGTTCGTTGGTATCATTTAAAAATAAATTGGATAGGCATATGGATGAGAAGGGAATGGGGGGTTATGGTATGAGTGCAGGCAGGTGGGACTAAGGAAAAAAAATTTGTTCGGCACGGACTTGTAGGGCCGAGATGGCCTGTTTCCATGCTGTAATTGTTATATGGTTATATGGTTATAGGCATGAAGGTAATACTGCTATGAAGCATGAAAATAGATCTATTGACCAAACTCATGCATGCTGACTAAGATGCCTGACCAAGCTTGTCCCACTAGCATGTGCCTGGCCCATATCCCTCCAAACCTTTCATACCCATATACCTATCCAAGTGTAGATACATCACTTGAAAATCTTGAGGGCAAGTTGACAATATTGGAACAATTATCACAGCAAATACTATTTAAGTCTATATTGTACACTGAATATTCGTGGTAATTTAAACCAAAGTGACTATATTGACTACACGGGTCATGATCATAGGTTTAAGGTGAGGGGGGAAAGATTTAATAGGAATCTGAGGAGTAACTTTTTTTTTACACAAATGGAACGAGGTGCCGGAGGAGGTAAACGAGGCAGGTACTATTGCAATGTTTAAGCAGCATTTAGACAGATACATGGTTTTGATAGATATATAGGAGGGATATGACCCAAACGCAGGCAGATGGGACTACTGTAGATGGGGAATATTGATCAGTGTGAGCAAGTTGGACCAAAGGGCCTGTTTTCACTGTATGACTCTATATATTTCAACCTGTAGTCACATTTTTTTAATACTGTTTTCAATATAAGAATTTTCTATGAAAAATGTCTGGTTCTACCTCTCCAAGTGCTAACATGGCTGATTAAATTACTAACAACACTCCTAGTTAACCATAGCAGCCTAATTCACACTTCAAAGCATCAGCTATCAATGTAGTTCAGAATATGCCATGGTTCAAAGTAAGGCCAATATAACACTACAATGCTGAATTTTCGGAAGGAAATCCATGACAATGCTTTACAGTTCTTATGACTACAAATCTACTCAAAGCCTTATACTTTCATAAAAATCCACAAGTTTAAAAGGAGAAAGACAAAACATTAACCAAAAATTTCTCACTTCATTTTTATGTGTAACTAGAGACTGGCAATAGTGCAGCTTCTTTGAGTTAAGAATTCTGTGCATAAACTTAATAACCTCTGCTGCGACAGTGTCTGGCTGATATACAAGGAACTTCCTTTAGTGTAAAATGATCAATGATCACAACACTACCACAACCCACCCCTATTCCCATTTCTCAAAGATGAAATGTTACGCTATTCTTTTTAGATACCAGTCTAACAGAGCAGAGTCCGATTCTCATATCTTTCAAGGGGGTGGGAGATTATCCGCCCTGTTTCGATGAATGCAATCAACCTGGTGTGCACCATCAAGTATGATCAAATAGAACAAGTTGTCCTATAACTTTAGGCTGTGCACGCCATACGCAAGAAGAAGATATCTTTAAGAAACAAGAAACAGCAAATAACAATTTGATAGGATTCTACAGAGCTGACATTTGAAGCTTACATAGTTTTACTGATTTATTCTTCAATTGTGCCGTAACTCAATGGGTAGCTCTCTCTCCCAAGCCAAAACTGTAAATTCTAAACCCACAAGGGAAATATTGTAATATTCTACTGAAGTGGGCATGAGATACTGTCACATATTCGTGAGGGTCTGTTCAGGTGAACGTAAAACACTGCCTTTTTTTCCAAGGACTTCTCCACCATCCCATCAGCTAAACCAAGCAAAACAATTTAAAGGTCTACTTATCGTGTTACTTTTGTTTGACCTGTATAACTGTGACCAAACATCAAAAACTGTACAGAAGGAAACAAAATGCTACAGCAGGTCAGGCAGCATCTCTAGAGCACATGGATAGGTGATGTTTCAGGTGGAGACCCATCAACACACTGATATTTTTTTTTGGTGGGGGGGGGCAGGAAGAAGAGAGCTGGAAGAGGGCAGAGGAGGGACAAAGCATGACAGGTAATAGATGGACACAGTGGAGGGGAGGGGGGGCGGAAGGGTTATGGGGTGCTAGGCAGATGGTTGGATCAAAGGCCAGGGATAAAAGCTGAAGACGTGATAAACAATTGAAGAGTTATGAATTGTGAAGCCAGAAATAAGGAGGAAGGTAGTGGGAGATGAGTGGGTGGGAAATAGGTGGGAGTCCAGATGAGCCACAGGGGGAAGGAGAGGGTGAGATAGGGTGGGTGGGGGTGGGAAAAAAAGGAGGGGGACAATATGGGGGGGGGGGGGGGGGTTAGTTAAAAGGTTACCTAAATTGGAGAATTCAATGATCATACCACTGGGTTGTAAAATAAGTTTGAAGCGCATTAATTCTAATTGGTAGGGCTGCTGATTCAGTTACAGACCCAGGCTAGATCCTGACCTCAGGTGCTGTCGACGTGGAGTTTGTACATTCTCTCTTTGACCACGTGGGCATCCTCCAGATGCTCCACTCTCCTGCCACAACATATCGACGTGCTGGTTTATAAATGTATTGGCCTCTATAATTCCCCCCCCCACTATGTAGGAAGTGGAGTGAAAGTGGAATAACATAGAACTAGTGTGAATGAGTGATCGGCGGTTGATGTGGACTCGATGAGCTTGTTTCCATGCTGTATCATTCAATTAATAAATGGTCTCTGAATTGTGGCATTTTAAATATTGAGTTAATGCACATATTATCTATGATCCAACTGAATCACCTAATGGGCAGAAAGGGCTAAATGAGGAAATCAAGTTTCTTTTTGTTGTCTATTTGCACATTTTTGGTCCAGTGGCTGTTGAAACAGGGAAGCTATCAGTGGAAACCATTAATTTATTTTTTATCCACTGCATTCTTCAGATTAAATTACTTTTGCACCGTATTATCTCAAACGTTAAAAATGGCATTGCAACACAAGGCATCACTGAGCAATGACATTTAAAGACTGAACATAGCAAACAAAATAGTCAGGTGACTGGGTCAACATCGAAAATAAAGAGGAAATTATTTAACTGAACGGAAGAGAGAACAAAAATAAATTCTTAAATCACCAACAAAAAGTTCTGGATGTCCACTCTTGAATGTGCATTAACAAATGATATATAAATTACTGTGTGGTGTATGTGTGGTCCGATTACTATGTCCTGTTGCAATGATTTTGAGGTATTTTGCTATTAATATCTGCCATTCCAAATTACCATCAAAATATAATGCAATTACAGAGACTTCCCACTAAGTGGCGCCTCAGAGGGCATTTCAGAGATGTTGCCCCCAATTCAATCACGACAAACATTTATTGATTGACGGAAACATCTGTGAATTTGGTTAAAATAATAAGCTATCTTTAAAGCACAATAACAATAAAATAAGAGCAGAATTAGGTCAGGCGGTCCATCAAGCCAACTTAGTCATTCAATCATGGATCTATCTTTCCCTTTCAACCCCATTCTCCTGCCTTTGCCCCATAACCCCTGACACCCTTAATAATAAAGAATCTGCCAATCTCCGCCTTAAGAATATAAGCACCGCTGTCCAAGGCTGCAGCAGCATCATGATCGTGGGAGCTATCTTCAGGGGTTTCCTCTCCCAATCTCCATTAGATAGCACCTCAACAGCACTTAGCTTTGGTTATTAACCTTGAGGCAGACATCAAAATCCACTTCCCTGAAATTAAGTCAATAGACAATTCCAGTGAACCTGCTTGTTTTGACAACGATGGGTTTGAATTTGCAACATTCAATATTAATACTCTTCAAGATCACAGCAGAAGTCTATTTATATATTATGCACAAAAAATGAGCTCTTGGAGGACATTGCATTTGTAGAGAGAGATTTAATTCTCAAATGTGAAATATTTTGACAATAATCATTAATGTACCTGGTAGGTTTCTACATAGAAAAAGGGAAAGCAAAGACTTCCACACCCTCAGGGCCATCTCATCTCAGGACCACTAGGCAAAATGTGTAAAGCCTGCTATCAATTGGAAAAGTATTGCAATGTTCCTCTTTATCACACAATGGCAATGTATCCATTAATTCTGTTGTCTTTCTACTCCGCAAGCAGTAATTAACTTTAAATTTAGAATGCTCTCCCTATTCAGGTTTTTGCATGTTCTCTATTTGAAGAAGTAGAAACAAAGAACTGCAGATGCTGGTTAATACAGAAAAGGACACATAGTAGATCAGGCAACATCCCTGGAGAATATGTATAGGTCATGTTTCGGGTTGAGTGAAGAAAGGTCTCGATCTGAAACATGACCTTCAGGGATGCTGCCTGACCACCGAGTTACTCCAGCACTTTGTTTCCTCTTTTTGAAGAACTTCAGCGAACTCATTCACATTTCTTTAATCTGTTCCAGAAAAATACTTTCTAACATCACACATAAAGTTACATATGAAATGCCTAACCTGCAAAGGCAAGTTTATTTTTATTTAAATCAACCCTTTGGCTAGAATGCTAAACAAGGTTTATGGAATTAATTTCCTACACTGTAAGCATCTAATTTCAAACATGCTTTTCCAAGTAAGTACCAAGTATACACAATGTACTTCCCCACAAGGAGGGGAAAAAATAGAAGCTGAGAATAACAAACATACAATTTCAATGTAAAAAGCAAAAACATCAGGAACAGGTCCGCACTCCAGTCCCAGCAGCAAGACAGGGAGCAAACAAAATAAGAAAAACACATCTATGTGGTCATTGCCAGGCAGTTTTAACAATAATCACATTTGTAAGCCTTCCGCTTTGAGCTGATGTTTCCCAAATCCAAATTAATTGAATGCAGGGATCAGTTTCCTAACATGAAGGAACAAACATTGCTCTCAGGACTCTCACTCATTTCTGGAAACACAGTTGCTACATTAGCAGCATATTACCTAATGAGGTAGAAGGTGCTATGATATAACATCTTTCATATTCTCAATATCTCAAAAAAAAATTAGCCAGATAATTATCATTTAGCATAAATCCCACAAAACAATTCATGAGATTTGAAAATGTTAGTCGAGTTACAAATTTAAGCCAAGTCTCTAGAAGCATTCTTTCATGATTCCTCTAAATAAATCTCCACTTTAATCTTTTGTTTGCCTTTATTCAAAGAGGGTATGGCTCATTCCAATATTTTTTGGGCTCCGAAATAAGGGACTGCAGATTCTGGTGCAGGAGGACAGAGGTAGGTAAGGGTAAGGGTCGGCAGTAGCATCGGTTACGGCTCTTTGAGTGGCCAGGGAGGTGGCAAGGGTCCTCTACAATCAGTCTGAAGGGTCCCGACTCAAAACATCACCTATCCATGTTCTCCAGGGATGCTGCCAGACCCACTGAGTCACTTCAGCATATTGTGTCTTTCCTTTCTGCTCTGAAGCTTGTCACAACATCAAATATTACATTGTACATGCAAACCATCTGATTCACATTCATCCAAGAAAGAAATCAGCTGAAGGGAAATGTAGTTCGTTGCATGGTTGGTAAACAAATATTTTAAAATATTTAATTAAGAATATAAAGATACAGTATCAATCAGTAGGAAAGGTCTGCCGATGCTGATTTAAATCGAAGGGAGACACAAAATGCTCGAGTAACTCAGCGGGACAAGCAGCATCTCTGGAGATAAGGTATGGATGACGTTTCGGGTTGAGACCCTTCTTCAGGCTGTATAAATCAGGATGTTGGACCAGGAGACCACCTTCAGGTGTGGTTTAATTTTTCAGCAAGATGAAAAGATGTTGTTACAGCAATACTATTGTCCATACTAAGTATGGATCGACTATATGTAGACTGAAGGGCATTTGTTTTCATTCATGCAATATGAAGACACAATGTGCACTATGATCCCATCCTTGCCGGTGTTACGAAAGTGCCCACATTGCAGAAGTTGGTGGAAGCACTGCAAGCCCATCTGGCCACCCTCCCAAATGCTTGATCGTGTGTATAGATTATATGTGAGTCGGGCATTCGTAACCTGCGGAGGATTTGTAATTCTCCATCTCTATTCAGGGCTGGAGGTTTGGAAACATGCTGCAGAGTTGTATGTGTATTTATCATGCACAACGTGTCAATATATGACACTTGTTCCAACTGTAACTAAACAGCTTAATAGTATGATTATCAAGATTCATATTTTTATATCTTCAAGACCTGTTCAAAAATTTGTGATTTAATTTTATCACAACCTATCGAACATAGGATGTTACAATAAACAGAATGTATTTTAAAAAATGCATTTCTATCTAAACACAGGCGTTCCCTCACTTCCCAATGCACTTAAAATTCATGTTAAATGTTTTCAGCTGTTCAAAACTCAAGTTAATAACTTGTCACAATGCTTCGGAGAGCTTTACTGCTTATGAATTATACAACACTATAAAGAAGTTTGGAGAAACACGTAAATATTTTTACAAAATAAATTGCCCAAATTTCAGATGACAGAGCAGTTTATAGACTCCCATTAAGTGAAATGATTATGTTATATCAAGTCTAAAGAAACATTCAGTTCTGAAAAAAAGTTTTGATCAGCTTGGCATCTAACTCTAAAGTTACATTTCTGAGCCAACAATGCAAAGGCAGAACAAAAAAATTAAAGTGTTCCATTTTTATTTTGAATTAAAACAATTGTGGAAAAGGCAGAGATGTTTTTTTTTAAATGGACTTGGCATTAAGCTTGTGACCAAAAGAATAACTTTTACTTCATTATGTTATTTCAGACCACACAATGAGTACTAGTAACACCTGTGAGGTATTTAATATGAAGACACAATATTGAAAATGACAAGTTTACATTCCCTTCACCTTTGAGAAGTTCAAGTAACTATAAGTAGTGCATAGATACACCCAACATTTTCTCCCCCCATTTAAAGAACAGCAAAAATAATTAGATCATTCCAAATATAAATTTATTGAATATATTGCTGGACCAACATGACAAGTTCAGTGTAGTTCCACTTCGGGCTAAAAGCTAACATCTGTGCTAATCATGCTGCTAAATACACCAGATGTTCCTGATTATTATTAAGAATGTTTTTAAAATTATACGTATAGGTCACAAACCTGGAAACACAAAGGTCAACAAAGAACTCTCAAAGCCATCGTAAAACATGAAAAGAAACAGCAGGCATTTTCTTAACCTGAAATTGAAAATAATGCTCATTCTTATTTTCACAGGACACTTTTCAAAGGTATTTTTGGTAACTGCATTTATAACATCAAATTGAATACCTTTCCAACCACCCAATCTTTCTCTACCTCCCAGGGGGAAAGAAACAGAAATTTAAACTTTGTCAGCCAATTCTAAATGGAAACAATTCCATCAAGATCGCTATGTCCACTGCTCACTTCACTGTTGGATACTGAGTTGGATGATCAGCCATGATCATATTGAATGGCGGTGCAAGCTCGAAGGGCCGAATGGCCTACTCCTGCACCTATTTTCGATGTTTCTATGTTTCTATGTTGAGGGCATATACTGAGAAAAAATATGGTGCATGCAAGGAGTGCCAACCAGAACAAGAAATAAAAATGCATTGATAAAATCTAGTCCATGCTTAAAGGCCAAAGAGCTAGGCACTAAAATATTTGTTTGCATCCACACATTGCAGGCAAAACCTATACCCTAATGCTTTTCTGAATGACAACAGTGGCAAAATTATAGATAGTCTATAATTAGTGTCTCAAAAGCTCTTTAGGAAATTGTGAAAGGCATATCCAAGTCACTCTTTTTGGATCTTACATTCGCAACAAGTAATTTTAATACAGTTTAGATTAGAGATACAGAGCAGAAAAAGGCCCTTCAGCCCACCGAGTCCGCGCCGACCAGTGATGCCCCGTACACTAGCACTATCTTACACACACTGGGAACAGTTTTACTAAGCCAATTAACCTACAAACCAGTATGTCTTTGGAGTGTGGGAGAAAACCGGAGCATCGGGAGAGTATCCACGCAGGTACAGGGAGAATATAACTCTGTACAGACAAACACCCGTAGTCAGAATCGAACCCTGGCCTCTGGCGATGTGAGGCAACAACTCCATCGCTGCGCAACTGTGTCGCCCCTAAATCCAGGTATTCTAGATACAATTATTCTCACATAAAAAACTGTAACAGCCATCATCCTAAGCCAACAACTGATTAGGTCGATCCAGCATTATGATGTATGACATATACCTTTACCGAGGCTTGGCTACAATCTCTACACATTACGGGTTGAACATTCCAGGAAGCATGTATAGGACAAGGGCTGATTAGCGATAGTCAGTATGGTTTTGTACGTGGGAGATCATTTCTCACAAATCTGATTAAGTTGAGGTGGTTGAAGCATGTACTATCACAGCGTTTAAAAACATTTATACAGGTACATGAATAGGATAGGTCCAGAAGGATATGGGCCAAATGCAGGTAGGAAGGACTAGTGTAGATGGAACATGATTGTCGGTGTGGGTAAGTTAGACCAAAGGGCCTGTTTCCACGTTGTAGGACTCAATGGTCCTTGGATAGAACTAAACAAATTGTACAAAAAGCAATTATGAAAAATCCCTGTTGGAAGAAGGCCTTTAATTGATTGATCAACAAATGGAAACTGCTGACCAGAGACACGGATCAGAAATGGACCCATAATTTTGGTAAAATACAAGTTGTCTACAGACATCCTCAATTGGGCGGTGGGTGTATGGAATGAATTGCCAGAGGAAGTTGTTAAGGAGGGTACTAGAAAGATTTAAAATGCATTTGAATAGGTACATGGATAGGAAAGGTTTAGACGAATATGACAAAACGTGGGTAGGTGGGACTAGTGTAGATGGGGCATCTTGGCCGGCATGGACAATTTTGGCTGAAGGGCCTGTTTCCATACACTATGACTCTTTTATTAAGTACTGGGAGGGGCTTGGTGATGGGGGACAGTATAAGATCAGGAAAGTATGGAACAAAACCGATAATACAGAGATTGTGCATATCCAACGTGGAGCTCAAGCTCCAAAGCACCACCTACGTGGGCACAAGGCTTTCAGACTTTAAACATCCTGAAAGCAAGTCTTCTACCAACCCATTCCCCATGGGTCAATATGGCACCCTGACAATCAAGACACATAAAATAGTTTCCCAGGGTTTCACTATATCTCAGGGGCCACCTCTCAAGGAAAACACTGATTAGAGACAAACTTCAACACTGGCTCTAGAACTTTTGTTGACCAAAGAAATTAGCAAATTTGCAGATGACACAAAGCTGGGTGGCAGTGTGAACTGTGAGGAGGATGCTATGAGAATGCAGGGTGACTTGGACAGGTTGGGGGAGTGGGCAGGTGCATGGCAGATGAAGTTTAATGCAGATAAATGTGAGGTTATCCACTTTGGCAGCAAAAACAGGAAGGCAGATTACTATCTAAATGGCGTCAAGTTGGAAAAAGGGGAAGTACAACAGGATCTGTGGTTCCTTATACATCAGTCTATGAAAGTAAGCATGCAGGTACAGCAGGCAGTGAAGAAAGCGAATGGCATGTTGGCCTTTATAACAAGAGAAATCGAATATAGGAGCAAAGAGGTCCTTCTGCAGTTGTACAGAGCCCTAGTGAGACCACACCTGGAGCATTGTGTGCAGTTTTGGTCCCCTAATTTGAGGAAGGACATTCTTGCTATTGAGGGAGTGCAGCGTAGGTTTACAAGGTTAATTCCCGGGATGGCGGGACTGTCATATGCTGAGAGAATGGAGCAGCTGGGCTTGTACACTCTGGAGTTTGGAAGGATGAGAAGGGATCTCATTGAAACATATAAATTGTTAAGAGGTTGGACACGCTAGAGGCAGGAAACATGTTTCCGATGTTGGGGGAGTCCAGAACCAGGGTCCACAGTTTAAGAATGAGTAGGCTATTTAGAACGGAGACGAGGAAACACTTTTTCTCACAGAGAGTGATGAGTCTGTGGAATTCTCTGCCTCAGAGGGCGGTGGAGGAAGGTCCTCAGGATGCTTTCAAGAGACAGCTAGATAGGGCTCTTAAAGAAAGGGGACATGGGGAGAAGGCAGGAACGGGGTACTGACTGAGGATGATCAGCAATGATCACATTGAATGGCGGTGCTGGCTCGAAGGGCCAAACTCCTGCACCTATTGTCTATTGTTCAAGAACTGATACTTTAACACCATTGCAAAAAGATGTGTTCTACACCCTCTAGTTTGCTTCAGAATCATGTAGAATGCATAGTAGATGCAACAAAGCAGTAAAGACTTTATCAGGAATAAAGTATTTGCATTATACTGTAAACATAGAAATAGAAAAAAAAAATCTCTTGCTTTGAGAAGAAACACGGGTCTGAAGAAGGGTCCTGACATAAAATGTCATCTGTCATCCAGAGATGTTGCCTGACCCGCTGAGTTACTTCAGCAATTTGTGCCCTAGTGAAGCAATGTCAGCATTGACTTCCAGGCCCAAGACCACACAAAAATGAATTCCGCTCTATCTCAGTACATGTGACAAATAAAATACCACACCTTAGCATTTACAACAGAGCATACAACATCCTAAATGTTGCTGACTCTTACACAGTTCATGACACTGACCAAGCAAGTCACTCAGCCATATCATTCCAGGTAGTTCTATATACTGCAAATTGGATACAACTCGATTGGGAATTAGGAAGCACTATGTGGGATGAATCGGTTATAATGTGATTTTGATCGGGAAGGAGAGAACTAATTCAAAGTTACTTTGGAAATTGCCAAGCGGAGAAAAGCTGGCTTGCAGAAGAAGGGTGGTTTTCTATGCAAAGTCCCCTTAGTAACTAATTAGACATAATTGACTCTTGAGAACAGTCAATCAGTTTCACTGCAGAAGGGCATTGAAATTGACAAGCAATCACTTCTATTGACTCTTGTGAATGATACTCGATTAAATAATGTAACATGCAGCTTATAGTATTTTAGCTTGCAGTAACGAAAATAAACAAAGCAATCAAAATGATCTTTACATTTGAAAATCCTGCTGGGAAAAAAATCCTTGGTTGTTGCATATCTGAATTTTTTTTTACCCCTAACCCCATTGACACAATGGTTTTCCTAACATGATTTCTGCAGCATGAGGTTTCTTTGGAATTCAGCTATCACAATGTCGCAGAACTACCTGCAGTGCTGAATTTCAACAGCAAAAGAGTACAATCACATTAGCTATTGTGGTATCAAATACCGGCTGAATTGACCTTGCAGTTCTCCTCACAAATAGCTTAGCACCAGTATCTAAATTGAGAGAGTATGGCACAGTCTGAACTGGACTCTTCTGCTATCTCATAACCCAAAATGGAATAGAAGCAAATCATGCTCAATTTGGAAGAGAAATTGAACACAGAAATTGAACACATTACAAGACATGGAACAAATAGTGTTCTCATTGTTTCTGTCCCACAAATATACAAATTCTCCAGGTACGAATGATTAGGATAACAAGGTGATCAAGAAACTCAAAAGAAATACAAGGAACTGCTGATGCTAGAATCTTGAGCAATACACAAATTGCTGAGTAACTCAATGGGTCAGGTAGCATCTGTGGAGAAAATTAATCTGAAGAAAGGTCCCAACCTGAAAAGTCACAGCCTGGCCCATTGAGTTAGTCCAGCACTTTTTGTTCTGATTGAATTGGCTGAAAGATTGATTGAAAGATACGGCATGGAAGCAGGCCCTTCGGCCTACCAAATCAACGCCAACCATCGATCATCTGTTCACACTAGTTCAATGTTATTTCAATTTTGCATTCTGTCCCTACGCACTCGGAGCATTTTGTAAATGCCAATTAACCCACAAATCCTCACTGTTTTGCAATGTGGGAGGAAGCCGGTTCTCTACTGCCAGGCGGCAGCTCTACCTGTTGTGCCACCCTACCGACCTTGTTTTATCCAGGAAACTCAGACTGGCATATCAAGGTAAACAATGAAACAAATCAATATAATTGATTATAGTAAGAAATAATTGCAATAGTAAGAAATTATTATTTCATTAAGCTCATAATATTTTGCAATTTCACAAACGTTAGTTTAAAAAAAAATTAAACCATCAGAGATTCCATGTCGCAAATAATGTAAGAGAATTAAAAAGATACATAGCCTGATCAGATATTCCAGGGTCTGATCAGATATATCCGAGGACATTGTGGGAAACTAGAGAGGAAATTGCGGGAGCCCTGGTTGAAATTTACGAGTTGTCCTTAAATACAGGAGAGGTGCCAGAAGACTGGAGGGTGCCCAACTTTGTGCCTCTAACCATGAAGGGCTGCAGGGAAAATACTGGGAACTATAGGCCAGTGAGCTTGACATTTTTAATTGGAAAGTTAATGGAGAGTATTCTGAAGGATAGGTTATACAGGCATTTGGATGGGCAACGGCTGATTAGGGGTAGTCAGCATGGTTTTTACGTTGGAAGTCGTGTCTCACAAATCTTATTGAATTTGTTGACGTGACCAAAAGGCCAGAGCTATGTTGTATACATGGATTTCAGTAAGGCATTCGACAAGTTTTTGCATGGTAGGCTGCTCTGGATGGTTTGATCGCATGGGATCCAAAGAGAGACAGTGGAATGGATTGCAAATTGGCTCCATGGAAGAAAGCAGAGGGTAATGGTAGAAGGTTGTTTCTCAGACGGGAGACCTGTGACTAATGGTGTGCCTCAGGGTTCAGTGCTGGGCCCATTACTGTTTGTCATCTACATCAATGATTTGGTTGACACATTCAAGATTCAAGATAGATTTAATTGTCACGTGTGCCTGATGGCACAGTGAAATAAATTTCCATACAGCCATACAATAAAAATCAACAGGACACAACACACTATAGGGTTTGACATAAAACATCCCCACACAGCAGAATCAAAGTTCCCCACTGTGTGGGAAGGCACCAAAGTCAGTCTTCTTCCTCCACTGTTCCCCGTGGTCAGGGCCTCCCCGTGCCCTCCGCAGTTGCCACTACGGGCGGCCCGATGTTCAGGACCGCACGCCGGGATGTTAAAAGTCCGACGTCGGGGCTGCGGGACATCCTCAGCAGCGTGGACACAGAGTCGGCCCCCTCCTACCGGAGTCGGCGGCTCCCCAAAGTCTGTAGGCCGCGCCGGGTGGAGACTGCTGCTGCAGACCCTCTACAAGGCGCCCCAGGACTCCACGATGCCGTTCAGCGCCGCCCGCGTTGGAATCTCTCCGCACCAGAGCTCCACGATGTTGGAGCAGCGGCCCAACGCTCCGGAGCTCCAACGGCGACCCAGGTAGGCATCGCCCGCTCCGCGGTGACTCCAGCGCTGCGCCGCCGCTGTAGCAGCCCTGGTCCGGTTCCCGGTCCCCAGCAGGAAAGGTCGCTCTGATCCAGCTGGTAGGCCGCGAGGTGGGGGGCGAGGACTCGACTCGGAGAAATAGTCCCGTCCCCGCCAGGAAGAGACTGGGAGACGGTTTCCCCGCTTACCCTGCCCCCCTCCCCCACATAGAAAAGTTAAAGTTTCCCCCAACACAACACTTTGGACTAACTAAAAATAATAAAAAAGACAGAAATAACAGACAGGCTGTAGGCAGAGGCTGCTGCCAGTGCAGCGCCCCTAGAGTCCTGGGGACCATATGCATACAGGGCAAGATAAACAAGTTTGCTGATGATACAAAAATGGGTGTTTTTGCGGAGAGTGAAGATGGTTGTGAAAGATTGCAGCAGGATCTTGATCGATTGGCCAGGTGGCCTGAGGAATGGTTGATAAAATTGAATACAGAGAAATGTGAGGTGTTACATTTTAGAATATCTAACAAGGGCAGGACCTACACATTGAATGGTAGGCCACTGCTGTAGAGCAGAAGGATCTAGGAGTGCAGGTGCATGGTTCCTTGAAGGTTGAGTTGCAGATAGATAAGGTGGTCAAAAAGGCTTTTGATACATTGGCCTCCATCAGTCACAGTATTGAAAATAGAAGTTGGGAGGTCATGTTGCAGTTGTATAAGACGTTGGTGAGACCGCATTAATAGTATTGTGTTCCATATAGGAAAGATATTGCCAAGCTTGCTAGGGTTCAGAAAAGATTTACGAGGATGTTGCCAGGACTAGAGGGTCTGAACGCTAGGGAGAGGTTGAGTAGATGTGCCTCTATTCCTTGGAGCGCAGGAGGATGAGGGTGATCTTGTAAATTGCTCGTTCTAAGCTTCCCCCCAGTGTAGTTTCAGTCAAAAACACTGAATCAAGCACTTGAACAACAAATCTTTATTTTAGTAAAACACAATTACAGTTCAACTACTGTACCTATCCCACCATAGGTTTGATTCCTGTATCTGCCTGATCAAGCCCACTAGGCCTCACTTATTCTTATTCTTTTCTTGCAACTTGTATCTAGGCTCTAGACACACTGGCACCACTCCACAGCTTGTCCCAGTTCTGCAGAGAGCAATTCCAAGTTGACCAAATCTCCCAGCAGCCCGGAAACCTTTACCTCATTTTAAAGTCCTAGCCTCTGCAATTTGGCCAGGATTAACAATCTTATAGAGGTGTATAAAATCATGAGAGGAATAAAACGGGTAGATGCACAGAATCTCTTGCCCAGAGTGGGGGAATCGAGGACCAGGGGACATATGTTCAAGGTGAAGGAAAAAAGATTTAATAGGAACCTGGGGGTAAGTTTCTCACGCAAAGGGTGGTGGGTGTATGACAGAACTGGCTGGCAGACAGGAAGCAAAGAGTAGGAGTAAACGTGTCCTTTTCACAATGGCAGGCAGTAACTAGTGGGGTACCGCAAGGCTCAGTGCTGGGACCCCAGCTGTTTACGATATATATTAATGATTTGGACGAGGGAATTGAATGCAACATCTCCAAGTTTGCGGATGACACTAAGCTGGGGGGCAGTGTTAGCTGTGAGGAGGATGCTAGCAGGCTGCAAGGTGACTTGGATAGGCTGGGTGAGTGGGCAAATGCATGGCAGATGCAGTATAATGTGGATAAATGTGAGGTTATCCACTTTGGTGGCAAAAACAGGAAAGTAGACTATTATCTGAATGGTGGCCGATTAGGAAAAGGGGAGATGCAACGAGACCTGGGTGTCATGGTACACCAGTCATTAAAAGTAGGCATGCAGGTGCAGCAGGCAGTGAAGAAAGCGAATGGTATGTTAGCATTCATAGCAAAAAGGACTTGAGTATAGGAGCAGGGAGGTTCTACTGCTGTTGTACAGGGTCTTGGTGAGACCACACCTGGAGTATTTTGTACAGTTTTGGTCTCCTAATCTGAGAAAAGACATTCTTGCCATAGAGGGAGTACAGAGAAGGTTCACCAGACTGATTCCTGGGATGTCAGGACTTTCATATGAAGAAAGACTGGATAGACTCGGTTTGTACTCGCTAGAATTTAGAAGATTGAGGGGGGGATCTTATAGAAACTTACAAAATTCTTAAGGGGTTGGACAGGCTAGATGCAGGAAGATTGTTCCCGATGTTGGGGAAGTGCAGAACAAGGGGTCACAGTTTAAGGATAAGGGGGAAATCTTTTAGGACTGAGATGAGAAAAACATTTTTTTTCACACACAGAGAGTGGTGAATCTCTGGAATTCTCTGCCACAGAAGGTAGTTGAGGCCAGTTCATTGGCTATATTTAAGAGGGAGTTAGATGTGGCCCTTGTGGCTAAAGGGATCAGGGGGTATGGAGAGAAGGCAGGTACAGGATACTGAGTTGGATGATCAGCCATGATCATATTGAATGGCGGTGCAGGCTCGAAGGGCCGAATGGCCTACTCCTGCACCTATTTTCTATGTTTCTATGTGTATGGAACAAGCTGCCAGAGGAGGTAGTTGCGGCTGGGTCTATCCCAACATTAAAGAAACAGACATGGATAGGACAAGTTTGGAGGGATATGGACCAAACGCAGGCAGTTGGGACTACTGTAGCAAGGTCATGTTGGTCGGTGTGGGCAAGTTGGGCAGAAGAGCCTGTTTCCACACTGTATCACTCCTTGACATCTCAGTGGGCACACCAGCTCCTCATAAAGCAGCCCAAATTCTATGCCAAGACAGCATTAATTGGATGACAACAAAATGTCTTAATATTGTCACATAATAAACCATTTTAAAACACATATTTATGGGGACAATGAACAGGATCAATGAATTTCATTCGTGCCACCATTGGCAGAGGCATTCTGCCTTTATCAAGTAATTGGAAAGTAAAGACCAAAGACCAAATTATCAACTTGTCAGAAGATGAAATTAGAAACACAAAGTCAACATGTCAAAACTCGTCACTGAAGTGATCAAACCATTACTGTATTGGTTTAAACTTTCAACCGAGTAGTTATTTGTGAACTGTAACAATACACGACAATGAGAACTATCCAGTTGAAACAGACAAGCATGGAGCTGGGAGCAGAGTGCTGGCCCTCCCTCCGCCTTGGGTTGGCCCGGTGAGGAGGAGGAGATGGGGAGAAACCAAAGATACTCTAAGATCTTTGGTAGAAACAAAGTACAGCAGATGTTGGTTTCACCAAGTGCTGGAGTAACTCAGCGGGTCAGGCAGCATCTGTGGAGAAAAGGAATATAGGGGGGACGTTTCCAGTCGAGACCCTTCGAAACGTCACCCATTCCTCCTCTCCAGAGACGCTGCCTGTCCCGCTTAGTTCCTCCAGCTTTGTGTGTCTATCTTCGGTGTGAATCAGCAACAGCAGTTCTTTCCCACACGGTTCCCTCAGACTGATGTGGGTGGATGGAGATGGGTGGACCAAAGATACTCGAGGAGCTCCTCTATAATCTTTGGGCTGGACTGGGCTGGGCTGGGCTGAAGGAGGAGGAGGGGGATGGGGATGGGAAGGGGAAGGGGGGAGGGGGAGGGGGAGGGGGATGGGGAGGGGGATAAGGATGGGTGGAGGGGGATGGAGAGGGGGATGGGGAGGGAGGATGGGGGGACAGGATGAGGATGGGGAGGGGGATGGGAGGATGGGAGGGGGATGGAGGATGGGGAGGGACAAGGGATGAGAGGGGGGATGGGGGAGGGGATGAGGATGGAGAAAGGGGGATGGAGAGGGGGATGAAGAGGGGGATGGTGGAGGGGGATGGGGGGGGGATGGGGGAGGGGGATGGGGATGGGGATGGGAGGATGGGAATGGGGATGGGGATGGAGGGAGGAGGGATGGGAATGGGGATGGGGACGAGGGGGGGAGGATGATGGGGGAGGGGGAGGGGGATGGGGATGAGGATGGGGGGACACTGAGGAGGATGGTGGGGATGAGAGGAGGATGGGGAGGATGGGGGAGGAGGAGGAGGAGGGAGGGGAGAGGGGGAGCATTGGGAGGAGAGGGAGGGGGGGATGGGGAGGGGGATGGTGAGGGGGGATGGGTGAGGAGGATGGGGATGGGGGATGAGGGGGGGGATGGGGATGATGGAGGGGGATCGAGAGGGGGAGGGGGGGGGGAGGGGAGGGGGGGGAGGGAGGGGGGAGGGGGGGAAGGGGGAGAAGGATGGGATGGGGGGATGGAATGGGGATGGGGATTGGGGATGGATGGGGAGGATGGAGTGGAGGGGGGGAGGGGGAGAGTGGGGGGGGATGGGGATGGGGAGGAGGATGGATGGGGATGGATGAGGGAAAGGGGGATGGGGGGGGGAGGGGGATGGGGATGGGGGGGGGATGATGGAGGGGAGGAGGGGATGGGAGGGGGGGGGGAGGATTGGGATGGAGGGGGGAGGGGATGGGGGGGGGGGATGGAGGGGGGATGATTGGGGGATCTTGGGGGAGGGGGATGGGGATGGGGATGGGGGGGATGGGAGGGGGGGGGATGGGGAGGGGGGATGGGGATGGGGATGGGGAGGGGGAGGGGGAGGGGATGGGGGATGGGGGATGGGATGGGGGGGATGGGGGTGGGGGGGGGGGGGGATGGGGGAGGGGGGGGGATGGAGGAGGGGGGGGGGGGATGGGAAGGGGGAGGGGGGATGGGGATGGAGTGGGGGGATGGGGATGGGGGATGATGGGGGGGGGGGGGGGGGGAGGGGGATGGGGGGGATGGGGGGATGGGGATGGGGGATGGGGATGGGGGGGATGGGGATGGGGGATGGGGGATGGAGGGGGGATGGGGGGGGGGGGGATGGGTGGGAGGGGGGTGGAAGGGGGGGGGGGGATGGGGGGGATGGGGGAGGGGGATGGGGGATGGGGATGGGGGGATGGGGATGGGGGATGGGATAGGGGGGGATGGGGGATGGGGGAGATGGGGGAGGGGGGATTGGGAGGGGGGGGGATGGGGGGGGGGGGGGGGGGGGGGGGGGATGGGGATGGGGGAGGGGGGGGATGGGGGGAGGGGGGGGGGAGGGGGATGGGGGATGGGGAGGGGGGGGGATGGGGGGGGGGATGGGGGGGGGGGATGGGGATGGGGATGGGGGATGGGGGGATGGATGGATGGGGGGGGATGGGGATGGGGGGGGGGGATGGATGGGGGGGGAGGGGATGAGGGAGGGATGGGGATGGGGGTGTGGATGGGGGGGATGAGGGGAGGGGGGAGGGGGATGGGGGATGGGGGGAGGGGGGGATGGGGGATATGGGGATGGGGATGGGGGGGATGGGGATGGATGGGATGGGGATGGGGATATGGGGGGATGGGGGGGGGGGGGGGGATGGGGGGGGGGGGGGGGGGGGGAGGGGGGGGGGGAGGGGGATATGGATGGGATGGGGGGATGGGATGGGGGGGGGGGATGGGGGATGGGGGGGGGGGGGATGGGGATGGGGATGGGGGGGGGGGATGGGGGATGGGGGGGATGGGGATGGGGGGGGGATGGGATGGGGATGGGGATGGGGATGGGGGATGGGGATGGGGGATGGGGGGGGGGATGGGGGATGGGGGGGATGGGGATGGGATGGGGGGGAGGGATGGGGGGGGGATGGGATTGGGGGGGGAGGGGGGGAGGGATGGATGGGGATGGGGAGGATGGATGGATGGGGATGGGGGGGGGGGATGGGATGGGGATGGGGGAGGAGGGGGGGAGGGGGATGGGATGGGGGGGGGATGGATGGATGGATGGAGGGGGGGGATGGGGGGATGGGGGAGGGGGGATGGGGGATGGGGATGGGGGGGGGGATGGGATGGGGGAGGGGGATGGGGGGGGATGGGGGGGGGGGGGGGATGGGGATGGGGGGGGGGGATGGGGAGGGGGATGGGGGAGGGGGGGGATGGGGATGGGGGAGGGGGGGGGGGATGGGGGGGGGGGGGGGGGGGGGGGATGGGGATGGGGGGGGGGGATGGGGGGAGGGGGGATGGGGAGGGGGGGGGGATGGGAGGGATGGGGGGGGGGAGGGGGAGGGGGAGGGGGATGGGGGGGGGGATGGGGGGGATGATGGGGATGGGGGGGGATGGGGGATGGGGATGGGGAGGGGGAGGGGGAGGGGGGGGGGGGATGGGGGGGGGGGGGGGGGGGGGGATGGGGAGGGGGAGGGGGAGGGGGGGAGGGGGAGGGGGATGGGGGGGGGGATGGGGGGATGGGGATGGGGAGGGGGAGGGGGGATGGGGGGAGGGGATGGGGGAGGGGGATGGGGGAGGGGGATGGGGGGGGGGGGGGGGATGGGGGATGGATGGGGGATGGGGGATGGAGGATGGGGATGGGGGGGGATGGGGGGGGGGGGGGGGGGGAGGGGGGATGGGGGGGGGATGGGGGATGGGATGGGGAGGGGGATGGGGGAGGGGGAGGGGGATGGGGATGGGGGGGGGGGGGGGAGGGGATGGGGGGGGGGGGATGGGGGGGGGGAGGGGGATGGGGATGGGGATGGGGAGGGGGAGGGGGATGGGGGAGGGGAGGGGGGATGGGAGGGGGAGGGGGGGGGGGATGGATGGGGATGGGGATGGGGGATGGGGGATGGGGGATGGATGGGGATGGGGATGGGGGAGGGGGAGGGGGGGGGGGGAGGAGGGGGGGGGGGGGAGGGGGATGGGGGAGGGGGAGGGGGAGGGGGAGGGGGATGGGGATGGGGATGGGGATGGGGATGGGGATGGGGATGGGGGATGGGGATGGGAATGGGGATGGGGGATGGGGGATGGGGGATGGGGGGGGATGGGGGATGGGATGGGGATGGGACAGGGGCCGGACAGTGAGGGACGGCAAGGCAAGAGTCCGTTGCCAGCCCCACACACGATGACCGTGTGCCCGCACCCTGGGCTCAGACACAGACACAGACCAGACACAGACACAGACTCAGACACAGACACAGACCCCGCCGCCGTCACCAAGCGACACTTCATCATTCAACGACCACGGGCCTCACTCACCTGGTCTTCGCTTCGCCAGCGGCCGCTGACGTCACGGGCTGCGAAACAACATCCGGGTCAGGTGGGACGGACGGACGGTTGGTGGGCGGTTGGTGACGGTTGGTGACGGTTGGTGGCGGTTGGTGCGCGGGCGGGGTGGGACTTCCGGTGTCCGGGAGACAGTCACCATGGTGACGGCCCCGCGACGATGCCGCGACCGACACAACATGTTGCACTAACTGTTCAAGAAGGAGCTGCAGATGCTGGAAGATCGAAGGTACACAAACATGCTGGAGAAACTCAGCGGGTGCAGCAGCATCTATGGAGCGAAGGAAATAGGCAACGTTTCTTCTGTTGGAGTAACTGAGGGCCAGGCACAGAAATATGGGAGGGTAAGGAGTAGCAATGTTACAAAATTTTGAGATTTTAAAAATCAAGTCTGCAATTTATCCCATCAGATAAAGCATAAAAAGAAGTTTAATTTAATTCACTTTCATATCTCAAGTAATAAAAAAGTTATGGCCATTTTCATACTCGGAAATTAGCATCTTGTTCCCTATTGATTTTCTATGGACATAACAAAAAAGCTGTGATCGTGTGCTGTCAAAAGCCCATAACCTTCTTAAAAATTAAGAGAACTGAATGAAATTTTCAGTTATCATAGATTGAAGCATTCTGAAACAAACATAAAATAATCTTACTTGGAGGACCTGAAATTAAAGTTAGTTACCCAATTGTAGCTAATTTCAAACTTCAATTACTAGATCTAAACATCTATCCATTTCTTAATAAATGATTAACATTTTTAAATAGCCTAAGTGTCCAAATAATATTCACAAATAATTCACAATAAAACATGGTTTTTAAATCTCATTTACATCAATTTATAGGCCAAATGGAAGGAATTTAGTGTTCAATTGCTGTAAATTAAAGTCCATTTTAAATCAGCTTTCTAGTGGGATCCTGTGGAACGTGCTGGTTTAGAACGTTCACATTGCGCTGGATTTGTGCCCTCAAATGCCCAGAAAAATACTGCGGGATATAAAGAGCCCAAAATGAACTACTCGCTATAGTAAACTTTGTATAAAGGGGTCTTAAGAAGCCCCTTTTAATGTAAAAATAAGGTAAATACCTTTAATTGTTTGATTTATAAAACCCTGGGGCTGCGAGAGGTCGCAGGTTGAGAGAGTGGTTTTAAAACTATTATAACTATTATTCGAGGCCTATAAAACTAATAATACCTTTTGCGACGGGGTCTTTCAGCGATTTTTCGTTAATGATTTACTAGGCTGAACATCTTCGATTGGAACAGCCTAGTAAAAATCATGTTTTAAACCCGCCCCCTCTAAACAGCGCCAAAATCGCGCACACGGGCTGGGGCAGATTCTCAGCGACGATTCAGGTAGGTTTTCGAACATACCTATAAGGAGGGTGTGAAAACGACAGATCCGATGCTGTTCACAAGGTCGTGTGATAGTAGCAGAATTAGGACATTCGGCCCATCAAGTCTACTCCGCCATTCAATCATAGTTATTCTATATCTTTGTCCTAACTTCATTTTCCTGCCTAAACCTATCCCCATCTCTCTCTGCCTTAAAAATATCCACTGGACCTCCAGTTTAAATTGCATTTGGAATATTTTGGAGGACCAAGAAACCAAGAAACCAAGACCTCTACAGCCTTCTGTAGCAAAGAATTGCACAGATTCACCACCCTCTGACTAAAGACATTTCTTCTCGTCTCCTTCCGAAAACAACGTCCAGCCATGACCTCGAGTCTTAGATTCTACCACGAGTGGAAACATCTTCTCCACATCCATTCTATCCAAGCCTTGCATGTAAGGTCCATGGGCGTGGCGCACGGAGTAGCTCAAGCCTTCTGGAGTACTAGGCAGCACCAAGGTGTAAGCGGCCGAAGGAGCGGATCCCTCTGGAACAGCCCCCACTCTCCCCCCGGGGTCAGCGCTGTCCGACTGCGGCCGGCCTCCGCCCCGTCTCCCCCTGTACAGCCACACTGTCACAGGCTGTGGGTCGGCAGTGCACACACACGGGGCCGGGTGGAGCGGGACCGCAGCTCCGGGCAGCGGCACACGGGGCCATAAACCCGGCAACGTCCCTGTCAGCTGTAACAGAGTTGGGCATAGTCTGGTCCCTCCGCCCACCCAGAGTCACTGACTGCGCTGCACCGGCACCAGACCTCAACCCCCACACCGGGGTGATTCAACCCCCCCGGACCCCGACCCACACACGACACGCCGGGTGATTCACCCCCCCCCACTCCCACCACCACACGGGGTGATTCAAACGCCCGACACCCACACCGGGTGATTCACCTCCCCGACCCACGACCCACACACCGGGCGATTCACCCGACCCCCAGACGGGGGGACAAACGACCCGGGGTCCGCGAGTGTGGAACCAGTCAGCGTGGAGTCCGGATGCAGGACAGAAGACGGGCCCTGCTGCACTGGCAGCCATAGTAAGAGCTTACCTGACATTCACCGTTTGTACTCCAGAAGACGTTGCGTGGCAACAGTACGGGTCACGGGTCGCGACCTTGACTGCCGTGCAACCTCCCTATTCTGTATGTTTCAATGAGGTCCCTCCTCATTCTTCTAAACTCCAGTGTGTACAGGCCCAGGGCTGACAAACGCTCATCATAGGTTAACCTACTAATTCCTGGGATCATTCTTGTAGACCTCCTCTGGACCCTCTTCTGAGCCATCCCATCCTTCCTCAGATATGGTGCCCAAAATTGCTCACAAAATTCCAAATGCATCCTTACCAATGCCTTGTAGAGCCTCAGCATTACATCCCCGTTTCTGTTACAAGCCCTCTTAAAATAAATGCTAGCATTGAGTTTGCTTTCTTTATTGCCGATTCGACTTGCAGATTAACTTTCTAGGAATCCTGCACCAATACTCCCAAGTCCCTTTGCACCTCAGATTTCTGGATTATCTCCCCATTTAGAAAATAGTGCATGTCTTTATTCCTACTACCAAAATGCATGACTCCACACTTTGCTACACTATATTCTATCAGCCACTTCACTGCCGACTCTCCCAACCTGTCCAAGTCCCTCTGCAGAATCCCTGCTTCTCTACACTACCTGCCCTTCCACGTATTTTTATATAATCTGCAGACTTGGCCACAAAGTCTTCAATCCCCCTCGTCCAAATCAATCAAAAGGAAATGATAAGGTTCTTTGGTGGCTGAGGAGAAGGTGACAACGAGGAGCTGAAGTTCAGGTGAAATCACAGAAGGGGAGCAGCGAGAGAGGGTTGCAGAACTCTTGACGGAGAGGAGAACTTAGTCAAAGTAGGCATACCTTGAGATTTTGCAGTGGAGCAGACAAATGCACAGATCGACTCTATTGCTTTCCATATTTATGGCTGTCTTGGCGCCATAGCAGGAGAAGTTTTCTATTAGCAACAGTCGGGCCAGGGGATTGCAAAGTGCTTTGAGCGGCTGATCTTGGCTCACCTCAAAGCCAGCCTCCTCCCCACACTGGACCCCCATCAGTTTGCCTACCGGACCAACAGGTCTACAGAGGACACCATATCGGCGGCCCTACACTCTGCCCTGACCCACCTGGACAGCAATAACACCTACATCAGGATGCTGTTCATTGATTTCAGCTCTGCCTTTAACACTGTCATCCCCGCTAGCTTGATCACCAAACTCAGCGGACTTGGCATCTCCACCTCCCTCTGCAATTGGACACTGGATTTCCTCACCAACAGACCACAGTCTGTTAGGGTCAACAACCTCACCTCCTCCACTATAACACTGAACACCGGCGTGCCACAGGGCTGTGTGCTCAGCCCTCTCCTCTACTCCCTCTTCACCCATGACTACATCCCTAAGAATGGCTCCAACGCCATCATTAAATTTGCCGACGACACCACGGTGGTAGGACTGATCAGTGACAACGACGAGTCAGCCTACAGGGAGGAGGTCCAGCACCTGACAGCCTGGTGTGCCAACAATAACCTCGTCCTCAACTCCAAGAAGACGAAGGAAATTATTGTTGACTTCAGGAAGAACAGAGGGGGCAGACATACCCCCATCCATATAAACGGGACTGAGGTGGAGCGCGTCTCCAACTACAAATTGGAGATCGGCAGGTAGCACAGCCTTGATGGCTGTCTCTAGATTGTCCCTGTCGAAGCGGCCATAGAAGTGATTAAGCTCCTCAAGGAAGGAGGCGTCGCTGGATGTGGGGGTGATGTTGGAGGGTCTGCAGTCCGTGATGGCCTGGATGCCTTGCCACATGCGTCGGGGGTCGGAGTTGTTGTTGAAGTGCTCCTCAATCCTGAGCTTATGGCACTGCTTGGCCTTCCTGATGCCCCTCTTCAGGTTAGCACTGGATGAACTGTAGGCTCGAGCATCGCCTGACCTGAAAGCGGTGTCCCGTGCTTTCAGCAGTAGCCTGACCTCGCTGTTCATCCATGGCTTCTGATTCGGGTATATGGTCACCTGATTGAGGGAGGTGACACTATTGATGGTGGAGTTTATAAAGTCCAGAACAGAGGATGTGTAGGAATCAATGTCCGTGTGAGAGTCAAGGGTGGCCTGGGCTGCAAACGCCTTCCAGTCAGTGTTTCCAAAACACTGCTGAAGTGTGAAGTCCGCTTCCTCTGACCAGACTTTAACTGTCCTCACAGTTGGTTTAACCCGTCTGATGAGTGGGGAGTACTTAGGGAGCAGGAACAATGAGACGTGATCAGACTGACCAAGGTGGGGGAGGGGGATGGCTTTGTAAGCTTCAGCCATATTGGTGTATACTTTGTCCAGTGTCTTGTCTCCTCTAGTGGGGAAGGATACATGTTGGTGGATCCTTCCCCGCTAGACCCCAGTCCGTGAGGTTAGACAAGCACACCTCTTCAACCCTCACCCTGAACACCGGCGTTCCACAGGGCTGTGTGCTGAGCCCCCTCCTCTACTCCCTCTTCACCTATGACTGCACACCTGTACATGGTACTAACACCATCATCAAGTATGCAGATGATACAACGGTGATTGGCCTCATCAGCAACAACGATGAGCTGGCATACAGGGAGGAGGTCCAGCACTTAGCAGCATGGTGCGCTGACAACAACCTGGCCCTTAACTCCAAGAAGACCAAGGAGCTCATTGTAGACTTCAGGAAGTCCAGAGGGGGCACGCACACCCCCATCCACATTAACGGGACGGAGGTGGAACGTGTTTCTAGCTTCAGGTTCCTGGGAGTCAACATCTCCGATGACCTCTCTTGGACCCACAATACCTCTACTCTGACAAGAAGGCTCATCAGCGTCTATAAATTCCTGAGGAACGCTTGAAGAAGGTCAGCATCTAGGTCTCCTCAGATCCTGGTAAACTTCTACCGCTGCACCATCGAGAGCATCCTTACCAACTGTATCACAGTATGGTATGGCAACTGCTCTGTCTCTGACCGGGAAGCACTGCAGAGGGTGGTGAAAATTGCCCAACGTATCACCGGCTCCTCGCTCCCCTCCATTGAGTCTGTCCAAAACAAGCGCTGTCTGCGGAGGGCGCTCAGCATCGCCAAGGACTGCTCTCACCCCAACCATGGACTGTTTACCCTCCTACCATCCGGGAGGCGCTACAGGTCTCTCCGTTGTCGAACAGCAGGTCGAGGAACAGCTTCTTCCCGGCGGCTGTCACTCTACTCAACAACGTACCTCGGTGACTGCCAATACACCACCCCCCCCCCCCCCCCCCCCCCCCCAGCCCCCCCCCCCCCCCATGGGGGACATATTATTATTTATTCAAATGGGTTTGTTATGTCGCTCTTCAAGGGAGATGCTAAATGCATTTCGTTGTCTCTGTACTGTACACTGACAATGACAATTAAAATTGAATCTGAATCTGAAATTCCTCGGGGTACACATCTCGGAGGATCTGTCCTGGTCCCTCAACATCTCCAAGCTGATCAAAAAGGGGCAGCAGCGCCTTTACTTCCTGAGGAGGCTCAAGAAAGCTCACCTGTCCCCCCAGATCCTGAATAACTTTTACCGCTGTACCATCGAAAGCATCCTGACCACCTGCTTCACGGTACGGTACAGCAGTTACACTGTAGCGGACAGGAAGGCACTACAACGGGTGGTGAAAACCGCTCAGTACATCATCGGTGCCCCGCTCCCTGCCATGGATGCCCTCCACCGAAAACGGTGTCTGAGACGGGCCTGGAAGATCATCAAAGACCCCTCCCACCCTAACCATGGACTGTTTGCCCTCCTCCCATCAGGGAGGCGGTACAGGAGCCTCAGGTCTCGTACTAGTAGGATGAGGAACAGCTTCTACAACAACACTATCACATTGCTGAACTCGGAGTCCCGCCGATAGATTTCTTCAGTCTCTCCGTCCACATTGTTTGCTTATTCTGTATTTTTATTTCAATATTGCACTATTACTACGGACCGACGCTAAACTGCATTTCGTTGTACCCAAACTTGTATCTGTGCAATGACATTAAAGTTGAATTGAATAAATTGGCAATTTTACTGTCTCTCTGCCTTCCTATCTGCGACTGAACCCCCTCTCCAATGATACACGATGGCTTATGCAACGTCTCTATGCAGAACTGTACAGCATAGGAACTAGCCCTTCAGCCCACATTGTCTGTGCTGGACAGGATGCCAAAATAAACTGATCTCATCTGCCTCCACATAATCCATATCCTTCCATTCCCTGCATATCTATGGCATTCTCACCCCCAGATTTACGATTCATCATTAAATTTGGGTAAGGTGCCGAAAGACTGAAGGGCTGCAGGGAAAACCCAGGGAACTGCAGGTCAGTGAGCCTAACACCTGTGATCGGAAAGTTACTAGAGAGTATACTGAGGGACAAGATATACATGCACTTAGATGGACAATGGGCGATTAGCGATAGTCAGCACGGTTTTGTACGTGTGAGGTCATGTCTCACGAATCTGATTGAGTTTTTGGAAGATGTGACCAAAAAGGTTCATGAGGACAGAGCTCTAGATGTTATATAAATGGATTTCAGCAACGCATTTGATAAGGTTCAGCATGGTAGGCTGCTGTGGACGATTGGGATCCAAAGAGAGATAGCTGAATCGATAGAAAATTAGCGATGCAAGCAAGCATGGTGGAAGGCTGTTTTTCGGTCCGGAGGATTGTGACTAGTGGTGTGCCGCAGGTTTCGGCATTGGACCTATTGCTGTGTAATCAATGATTTGGATGAGAACATACAAGGCATGATTAGCAAGTTTGCAGATGACACTAAAGTGATCTATACAGAGAAATGAAGTGTTGCATTTGGGAAGTCCAACAAGGGCAGGACTTACACAATGAATGGTACAGCTCTGGGGAATGATGTAGAGCAAAGGGGTCTAAGAGGTCAAGTACAAAGTCCCTTGAAAGTGGCATTACACGTAGATAAGGTGGTCAAGAAGGCTTTCAGCGCATTGGCAATCATCATTCAGAGTATTGAGTATAGAAGTTGGGAGGTCATGTTACAGTTATATAAGACATTGATGAGGCAACATTTAGAGTATGGTGTTGAATTTTGGTCACCATGTTATAGCAAGGGTGTTGTCAAGCTGGAATAGGTACAGAGAAGATTTACGAGGATGTTGCCAGGATTCGAGAGTCTAAGGTGTAGGCAGAGGTTGAACAGGCTAGGACTTTATTCCTTAGAGCGCAGGAAAATGAAGGGTGATCATATAGAGGAGTAAACAATCATGAGTAATAGATTGGAAAAATGCCTAGGTTTTTTACCTAGAGTGGGGGAATTGAGAACCAGAGAACATAGGTTTAAGGTGAGGAGGAAAATAAGAACCTGAGAGGTAACCTTTTTACACAAAGTATGGTGGTTGTGTGGAACCTGCTGCCAGAGGAAGTAGTTGAGGCAGGAACTATCACAACATTTTAGAAACATTTAGGCAGAAACATGGATAGGATACGTTTAGAGGGACATGGGCCTGTTTCACTGCTCTATGCGTCTGTGTCTATCTAAACGTTCTTAAATGCCACTGTCGAAGACCCGAAGACATAGGAGCAGAATTAGGCTAAGGTCATTGAGTCTACTCCGCCATTCAATCATGGTTGATCTATTTTTCCCTCTCAACCGCATTCTTCTGCCTTTTCCCCGTAACCTTTAATGCCATTCATAATCAAGAATCTATCAATCCCTGCCTTAAAAATACTCCGTGTCTTGGCCTCCACGGCCATCTGTGGCAATGAATGGGTATCTGCCTTTCCTAACAGAGTGAGGCCCAATGCAAATTGGAGGAACAGCACCTCATATTTCACTTGGGCAGCTTACAACTCAGCAATATGAATATTACTGATTGTATACCATATTGTCACCTTTCTCTTAGTTAACAATGAACCATTCTACATTTCCTTATCATCGTCCACTTTGATCTGTCTTTTTCATATCTGACCCTTCGATATCTCTCTAGACTCCCTCTCCCATGACTCTCAGTCTGAAGAAGGGTCTCGACCCGAAACATCACCTATTCCTTCTCTCCGGAAATGCTGCCTGTCCGACTGATTTACTCCAGCATTTTGTGTCTGTCTTTGGTGTAAACCAACATTTGCAGTTCCTTCCTACACATTCCTCACAACTATCCTGTTGGGCATTTCAGGCACCCACAATCCTCTATGAAAAAGATTTGCCCCACATATCTCCTTCAAACTTTGTCCCTCTCACCTTGAAGTTCTGCCCTCTAATCTTTGGCATTCCGACACCCAGAGAGGGCTGTCTACCCTATCTTTGCCTCCTATAATCCAAGTTTGCACAACCTCTCCTCAGAGCTAATACCTTCTAATCTAGGCAGTGTTCTGGTAACACACTGTAATTTCTACTTACATTCACCTGTCAAAATGCAACACTTCACACTTGCTTGGATTAAACTCCATGCTTGTGAGAAGGTGATAAGGTAGGCAAGTGCTGATGGTCTGCAATACAATCTCATGTTTTTCTGGGATTTTGCAGTTAGAGCCATCTGCCCCTGCCTTTCCTGCAGGAGTCATAGAGTTAAGGGCCTGTCCCACCAGCATACGATTGCATGTGTCTAGCGCGACCAAACTGAAGCGGAGTTTGCGGTAAGTACGTGACGTAATTTACGTCAAGCTCACCAATCAGCTGGGCAGGAGGCGGGCCGACTGAATTTGGACGTTGCACAGCATCGGGCGGTGATGTCATCACGCAAGTGACGTCATCACGCAGTGACATCATCGCGCAACGCAACGCGCTAGGCTTATGACGTCAAGACACTGCGTACGACATCAAGACGCTGCGTACGCCCTCAATGCGCCTGTGGGCCGACAGGCTGTTGGTGCGCGGAATTTTCGGCAGTGCAAGATTTTTGGAGCCCCGCACGATGTCGGGACCAGCCCCGCATAACTCCATATTACTCTGCCGATCGAAGTGGGACTGGCCCTGCGAGGCCGTATGCCTCAAGCGACCACGTTTGGTCGCGTTAGACACATGTAATCGCATGCTGGTGGGACAAGCCCTTTATACAACACTGGAACAGGCCTAATATGACGAGTATTTTAATTTAAAAAGCCTGCTGGCATATAGCTATAAATACACCTCCAAATATTTCTGATGCATGTACCTGTCCACGTGTCGTTTGAAAAGATGCAACTGGTAGAGCTGCTGCCTCCCAGCACACGATCCTGATCTCAGATGCTATCAGGGAGTTAGCACGTTCTCCCTGTGTCTGCGAGTGGTTCCTCTAGGTGCAATGGAGTGATAAAGCTTGAAAGCACGCCCTTCAATCCAACTCGTCTATAGCGACCATGATGCCCATTTGCCTGCATGGAGCTCTTATCCCTCTAAACCATTCCTATCCATGTACCTGTTCAAGTGTTCTTTAAATGTTGCTATAAACATGCATCAACTATCTCATCCGTCAACATGTTCCACATATCTACCACCCTCGACATGAAGAACTTGCCCCACAAATTCCTATTAAATCTTGCCCATTTCATCTTAACCCTATGCCCTCTGATTTTTGATTCCCCCACCCTGGGTAAAAGACTGTACATTCAACTAGTCAACCCCCCCTTGATTTTATACACCTCTATAAGATTAACCATCGGCATCCCATGCTCAAAGCCTCTCTTCTCCATCTGGAAGAAACAATAAGTAAAGTTAAGGGGCTGTCCCACTGTGGTGACCTCATCCACGAGTTCAGAAAAGTGTCTTCGACCTTCAAGCTCGAGGGCACTCGCCTGAAAAACCTTGAGCTGGATCGACCGTCAGCGATGAAACCGCGAGCTGGATCGACCGACGGCACACACACACACACACACACACGCAAACACATCGCAAAGGCGGGGGCCAGGGAAAGCGGGGCAGCTGAAATTCACACTGTGACAAAGAGGAAGGTAAAATACGGCTGCACAGTGTACGGTAAGTCCTTTAGAGGGGGGGTGGGTGGGAGAGAAGGGGACAGAATGGGACAGAAGGGGCGGAGAAGGCGTGGAGACACTTTTAAGAAGTCAGACAATGTTTAATAAAGTTTAGCGGACATTTAACCTACCGGTCGGTTTTCCTTGGTCCTGAAAACTCCAATGAGCCAATTAAAATTAAAATGCTCGGACAGCGAAGGAGATTGCCTACGGCTGCCATCGACTGCCTGTAACTACATAGCGACCCTACTCCACTGCACTATGAGTTAAAAAGAACCATGCCGAACAATTTTTACTCGCGGAAAACATTTCAACATGCTTAAAACGTTTCCGTGACCTAGCTGAGGCCGCGAGTATGCCTAGTTGGGCAGGCTAATACTTACCTCCTTTGAGCGCAGGAGGATGAGGGGTGATCATATTGAGGTATATAAATTCTTGAGGGGACAATATAGGGTGAATGCACACCGTCTTTTGCCCAGGGTAGAGGAATCAAACACAAGCAAACATATGTTTACGGTGAGCAGGGCATGATTTAGTTGGGTAACCTGAGAGGTCACTATTTATCTCAGAGGGTGGTGGGTATATGGAATGAGCTGCCATACGATGTAGGTGAGGCGAACACTAGACATCATTTAAAATACACTTGGACAGGTACAGGGAAAAGAAAGATTCAGCGGGATATTTGGGCCTAACAGGATTAGCTTAAATAGGGCATCTTGGCATGGATAAGTTGGGCTAAAGGGCCTGTTTCCGAGCTGTATGTCTCTATAATTTTAAATAGATAGAGTGGTAAAGGTGTATGATATCCTTGCCATCAGTTGGGCAATTGAATACAAGAGCCAGGAAGTCATGGTGCAACTGTATAAAACTTTGTTTAGGCCATATTGGAGTATTCTGTGCAGTACTGGTTGGGGCATTACTGGGAGGCTTTGGCGAGGATGCGCAAGACATTAGTCAGAATGCTGGCTGGATTATAGGATTTTAGCTATAAGGAGAGAATGGATAAACTTGGAATCTTTCCTCTGATGTATCCGAGGTTGAGGGGAGACCTGATGGAAATATATAAAATGATGAGAGGCATAGAGTAGATGGTAAGATTCTTTTTACTTGGGAGGAAATGTGAAAGACCATTGGGTAGAGATGGGCATTAATGTCAGAGCTGTGCGATGCAAATATTTGATACAAAGCCGGGAATGTTAGGAATGATGGCAGCAGATACAACAGTGGCATTTAAGAGGCTTTTACATAGACGGATCAATAGAGAATGAAGGGAAAAGGATCACATGTTGGCAGAGGAGATTAGTTTAACTTGGAATCATCTTAGTCATCTTTGGCACAGACATTGTTGCACTATTCTATGTTCTAACTGTTTCTTCTGTAAATAATAATGCATTTGCTGAGGAGGACGGATTAGAAGACTTATCTTCTTGTTGCATTAAACAAAACAAAACCTAATGGATTATTTTGGGGAACAAATAGCATTTTGGCAAAACATCAATGGACTTGGTCCATCCTAATTCTTATCTGACCGTGTTTTAGATGAGCAATTCTGTTTGGGCCTGGATGGTGCAGTTAGTTTGAATACTGTTCTTTTAGGTGGGGCCCATTTTGAAATTTAACCAATTTGATCAATTAAAAGTTTCTTCAGCTGCATGGCAGCAAGTGAAATATATTTGTTGGTAATTTGTATAAATTTCATTTTTCACAATTAGACAAAGTTATAAGGGTAATTGAGATAAGAAATTAAAAGTTTGCAATGACGCTGCCAAGAAGCCACGGCCTTTGAGAAACTGGACAGCGGGTCCCCGTGGCCTCACTTAGGGTCGGAGTTCGCGGGTTCAGGGGGAAGACCATCCAGCTGGACCCGCAGCCGAAATCAAGGTCCGTGACTTCAGGGTGAAGCCGCCGAGCTGGTCCCCATGATCGCACTGAAGGTCCAGTGGATCGTAGCTTCAAAGAAGCTGGTCCCGCATGGCCGAAGGGAAGACTCGATGGATCATGTCCTGCAGGAGGAACTTGCTCAGCCTGCAAGAAATGAAGTCCAGCTGCAGTGGCACTGGACGCAAAATCCTCCCTCCAACACCGGGACATAGTGGGCCATGTCCAACAAGGCCGAGGGGGCTTTGGCTTGGGAGCAATGAAACCGACCTGGTAAAAAGCTACTCCAGCTGAATGTCGGCACCTGGTGCTGGAGGAGGTGCGTCACCAGGAAGAAGCAGCCAGGTGTGCCAAAGCCATATCCCAAGCCAAACAAGGCCGCTGGATGAGGTGGGATGGCGTTGAGAGGAGGAAGATCACATGGAGAGAGCTGTGGACCATGGAGTCACATGTTGAGCTTCATTATCAGAGCCACATATGACGTTCTTCCCTCTCCCTCAAATCTAAATCATTGGCTGGGAGAGGATCCAGCCTGCCCCCTGTGTGCAGTTCCAGCAAACCTCAAGCACATCCTGGTCGGTTGTAAGACCAGCCTAACACAAGGCAGATACACCTGGCGACACAACCAGGTGCTGAGGTGTTTGGCAGCTGAACTCGAGTGCAAGAGAGTTACCACCAACGCCATGCCTATCAATGCCCAGACAACATTCCCTCAAATACCATTCTTCATCCGGGAAGGAGAGAAACGGAGGACTAACCCCTCGCCTCTCAACTCATGCCCACTGAACGCAGCCAGGGACTGGGAAATGCGTGTTGACCTAGGCCAGAGGCTTTCGTTCAAAAGTGGAAATCGCAGCTACCAACCTGCGACCAGACCTCGTTCTCTGGTCCAACTCCTGTCGCCGTGTTTTCATCATTGAGCTGACGGTCCCCTGGGAGGAGGCTGTGGACGAGGCTTATGAAAGGAAAAAGCTTTGATATTCAAACCTTGCAGCAAAGGCAGAGGAGAGAGGTTAGAGTGTAAGGGTGTGTCCAGTGGAGATGGGGTGCAGGGGCTTTGTAGCCAGTTCCACCGCAAGGCTCCTGAGGGAAGTAGGAGTCAAAGGGCAGGCACAAAGGAGGGCAATAAAAGAACTTGCCAATGCCGCCAAACGGAGCAGTCACTGGCTGTGGCTGAAGAGGAAAGATGCTGTCTGGGCTGCCACATGACCATCTAGAGGCTAACCATAAGACACACACCCAGGTCTGATCACCCTGCGATGGGCCTGCCTCGACTGAGGGTGTCTTGTGATAAAAGGCTGAAACACCCAGTGATGTTGAGGTACACAACTGAAGATGTGTCTGATTGTTAGCAAATTCACCTAGTGGTCATACCCAAAAATGTCAATTGTAGTGAAATCTTAGGGATTGTAACACCCGGTCCTAGAAATCAATCAGAGGGATATTTGGGCCTAACTTGGGACTATGTTAAATAGAGCATCTTGGCATGGATACGTTGGGCTGAAGGGCCTGTTTCCGTGCTGTATATCTCTATAAATTTAAATAGAGTGGTAAAGGTGTATGATATCTTTGCCATCAGTTGGGCAGTTGAATACAAGAGCCAGGAAGTCATGGTGCAACTGTATACAACTTTGTTTAGGCCATATTGGAGTATTCTGTGCAGTACTGGTTGGGGCATTACTGGGAGGCTTTGGAGAGGATGCACAAGACATTAGTCAGAACGCTGGCTGGATTATAGGATTTTAGCTATAAGGAGAGAATGGATAAACTTGGAATCTTTCCTCTGATGTATCCGAGGTTGAGGGGAGACCTGATAGAAATATATAAAATGATGAGAGGCATAGAGTAGATGGTAAGATTATTTTTACTTGGGTGGAAATGTGAAAGACCATTGGGTAGAGATGGGCATTAATGTCAGAGCTGTGCGATGGAAATATTTGATACAAAGCCGGGAATGTTAGGAATGATGGCAGCAGATACAACAGCGGCATTTAAGAGGCTTTTACATAGACGGATCAATAAAGAATGAAGGGATAAGGATCACATGTAGGCAGAGGAGATTAGTTTAACTTGGAATCATCTTTGACACAGACATTGTTGCACTATTCGATGTTCTAACTGTTTCTTCTGTAAATAATAATGCATTTGCTGAGGAGGACGGATTAGAAGACTTATCTTCTTGTCGCACTAAACAAAACAAAACCTAATGGATTCTTTTGAGGAACAAATAGCATTTTGGCAAAACATCAATGGACTTGGTCCATCCTAATTCATATCTGACTGTGTTTTAGATGAGCAATTCTGTTAGGGACTGGATGGTGCAGTTAGTTTGAATACTGTTCTTTTAGGTAGGGCCCATTTTGAAATGTAGCCAAATTGATAAATTAAAAGTTTTTTCAGCTGCATGGCAGCAAGTGAAATATATTTAAGTGATCTCACCCAGGTTAGAAATTTGTATAAATATTAATTATTCACAATTAGACAAAGTTACAAGGATAATTGAGATAAGAAATTACAAGTTTGCAATGACGCTCCCAAGAAGCCACAGCCTTTGAGAAACTGGACAGCAGGTCCCCGCGGCCTCACTTAGGGTCGGAGTTCGCGAGTTCAGGGTGAAGACCATCCAGCTGGACCCGCAGCCGAAATCAAGGTCCGTGACTTCAGGGTGAAGCCGCCGAGCTGGTCCCCGTGATCGCACTGAAGGTCCAGTGGATCGTAGCTTCAAAGAAGCTGGTCCCGCATGGCTGAAGGGAAGACTCGACGGATCGTGTCCTGCAGGAGGAAGTTGCTGAGCCTGCCCCTTGTTCGTCTGACCCAGCAGACCACATGCCTGGAAGGACGTATCTGCTGTGCCGGTCCCTGCTCGTTAATAAACAATAGACAATAGGTACAGGAGTAGGCCATTCAGACCTTCGAGCCAGCACCGCCATTCACTGTGATCATGACTGATCATTCACAATCAGTACCCTGTTCCTGCCTTCTCCCCATATCCCTTGACTCCGCTATCTTTAAGATCTCTATCTAACTCTCTCTTGAAAGCATCCAGAGAATTGGCCTCCCCTGCCTTCTGAGGCAGAGAATTCCACAGATTCACAACTCTTTGGGTAAAAAGTTTTTCATCATCTCCGTTCTAAATGGCCTACCCCTTCTTCCACCGGAGACCAGAGACTAGGAAGATTGAACCAGTGATAGCCGGGCAAGGAGCGAGGCCTGGTTGGAGAGGAGAGGCAACCGTGGTCTGGGCTACCGCACCCTTGTGGTCGGCTGGGACAGGCACCTCGGGGAACAAAGGACGGGAGGGGAGAGACGTGGCATCCAAGGAAGGGGACGGCTGGAGAACCAGCAACAACCTGGGACTTGCCTGGCACAGACTACGCTCGTAAGCACTAGAGCATGGAATTTGAATATGGTGCCAAAATATGGCGCCTCCACAATGTGACTCTGTAGATTATTCCTGTACACTTGCTAATCGGGGGTAATGTTATACTCTACAGGGCTAGTTGTAAGCAAAACAATTTCACAATTAACATATGTGACAATAAAAAAGCACCATTGACTTGACTAGAACAAAAAATTATTATACGAATTAGAACTCTGTTTAGAAGATTCTCAACTTGCTAAAACAGATTTTCAGGTAATTACTGTGGCAATTTGGCTAATGTATTTCCTACATTATTGTGGTAACTACATTTTAAAACATCTTCATGAGCTGTAAAAGCCTGTCAAACATCTTGTGGTGTGAACTGCATTACAAACATGCCTTAAACATCTTTATCAGATGACTCAAATATATTCATGTATGGGATTGTCCGTTATGCCCCTGTCCCAGTTAGGAAACCTGAACGGAAACCTCTGGTGACCTTGCACCCCACCCAAGGTTTTCCATGCGTTGCCTAAGGTTTTGGTCACTCGCATGGAAAGCCTCCACCGAAGCGTGAGCTGCATCTACTGACCAAAGATCCCACAGGATCTTTGCTACCGACCGCACACACACAAACACATCGTGGAGACAGTTTTAAGATGTTTAATAAAGTTAGTGGGCATTTTACCTTCCGGATCTTCTAGATCCTGAAATCCAAATATCCTACAGGATCTTTGCTGAAAACTCCAATGAGCCAATCAAAATGGGCGGTCAGCGAAGGAGTTTGCCTTCGACTGCCTGTAAGTAAATAGCAACCTCACTCCACTGGCTTCGACCAAACGGCAACCTATTTTTAGTCGAGGCCGGTTTTGAATTTGTTGAAATAATCGCAGGAACGTAAAAGAAGCCTCGACTACGCGGAAACCACTATTGATCATTAGGGAGAGTGACCAAAACCTGTGGGAACCTCACGGAAACCTTGGGTGGGGCGCAAGGTCACCAGAGGTTTCTGTTCAGGTTTCCTAAGTGGGACAGGGGCATTAGTGGGTCAGGGGCATTACTCCTATCAGATTCTCTTCCCATGGGGCCCACACTTTATTTACCTAAGTCCTAAGAGATAACATACAGATTGGCAGATATAACACTTAAGAATCACAAAGTGTGCGCTGAATTACATTTATATAGGCATATGGACTAGTTCGAAGGTTATTGTTAACCTTGGACATCACAGTGGCACAGATGGTAAAGCTGCTGCCTCACAGCACCAGAGACCCGGGTTGCTGTCTGTGTGAAGTTTGCGCGTTCTTCCAGTGGCCACATGGATGTCCGCTTGGGTGCTTCAGTTTTCTCCCAGTTTGTGGGTAATTTGGCCTCTATAAATTGCCCTGAATGTGCAGGTAGTGGATGCGAAAGTGAAATAACATGGAACCAGTCTGAATGGGTGATTGGTGGTTAGCGTGGGTAGACAGCAATGCTGCATAATAACAATGGTTACCATGGACTCGGTGGACCAAAGGCCTGTTTCCCTCTTCCGACCATTTAAAATCAGTGAGCTGGAGTCAAATGGGAAGCTGGAGTCAATCCTCAGCGACAGATCTTTGCCAGCACTCTCCAGTATGCCAGACGGACTAAATACCATAGGCTGCAGGTCTTTTTAATTTCAGCGTCTAATTATTTACCACGCAGTAAGAATAGCATATACCAGCAGTTTGCAAAAGATGCTTGGCTGATGTAGGTTTATTTTAGACCACAGAGTCGTATTTGTAGTATCAAATGCTGGGGAGTGTTACAAATAGGCAGCCCTATTCATGTTCTCATTATTACATAACAAGGTTAGAATCTGCTGCTTAAAGTATGTTGTGGTGGCCAAGTAGCAGTTTTATGCAATGTCAGTTCTAGTGGTGAGAATCATATCAGTCGGTTTTTAAAATTGTGCCCACTAATCATAAATCTTTGCCAGGTGAACTGTTCTTAGGCTTAGAGTCAGACAGCACAGAAACAGGCCCTTCGGCCCACCCAGCCCATGCTAACCAACAATGCTAGATTATGAAAACATCTGAAGGGCTTGCTCTTCAATATCCAAATTCCAGATACTTATGTTATTTGTTAAACTAGAAGTAAGTAATGCCCCTGTCCCACTTAGGAAACCTGAACGGAAACCTCTGGAGACTTTGCGCCCCACCCAAGGTTTCCGTGCGGTCCCCGGAAGTTTTTGTCAGTCTCCCTACCTGCTTCCACTACCTGCAACCTCCGGCAACCACCTGCAACCTCTGAGAACCGCACGGAAACCTTGGGTGCGGCGCAAAGTCTCCAGAGGTTTCCGTTCAGGTTTCCTAAGTGGGACAGGGGCATAACTCTATTCTGTTATCTGTCTTAATTGAAGTTTCATTTTAGGTAATTAAGCCCCAGCTGTACTGAACTCTCAATTATTTGAAGGGTCCCGACCCGAAATGTCACCTATCAATATCCTCTACGGAACCACTGAGTTCCTCCAGCACTCTGTGTTTTCTCAATATTTCAGCATCTGCAGTTCCTTGTGTCTCATTTATGTTCATGCACGTTCCAAGATATGAGCAGTGCTGGCAAAGCCACCATTTTTTCCCACCACATAGTTTTCCAAGTAGATGGTAGTGAGCCACCTTTGTAAATCATTGTAGTCCTTTACTTGTGCTTACTCCCACAAAGCTGTTGAAAAGAGAATTTCAGGATTTAGATACAGGGATAATAAAGAAAGGACAACATTTTTCAAACTCAAAGTTACGCATTGGTGATAATGTTCTTGAATGCTTGGCCCTCTCGTTGACTGTGGGTATGGGTTTGAGAACTGCTGTCAGTAACCTGGGTAATGAACCACAGTGATTATGTACATCGCACGCACGGCAGCCTCTGTGCGCCAGTTACGGAAGGAATTCATGGTTTTGATGCGGCACTAATCAAGTAGGCTGCTTTTACCTGATAGGTGCCAATCAGAGCCCATTCTTGCAAGTTCAAAATATTCCTTCACATTCCTAACTTGCTGATGGTAGAAAGGCTGAGAGGTGTCAGGAGGTGAGTCACTTCTGACAGCACTGGATACCGAGCCTCAGGTTTGTTCCTGTAGCCACAGAATTTTAGCAGTTGGTCCCATTGAGTTTTGTATCTGATGACCCCCAGGATATTGATGATGACAATCTTTGAAATAGCAATCCATTGACTATCGAGAGGGTGATTAGACTTGCCACATATCAGCCTCTGCTTGAATTTTGTCCACCTTTCTAAATGACTACTTTATTTGCAAATGCAATCTAACATTGTGCAATCATCAGTGAACATCCCCACTTTGGTTTGGTTGGTTTATTGATTGTCACAAGCACAGAGCTACAGTGAAACGCTTGTTCTTCATGCTATCTAATCAAATCATACCACGCATAAGTACAAGAGATCCTCTTCTGGAACGGGGTGCAGGAAGTCTCCACTTTCCAGCACCATAATGCAACTTCCAGGTCTCTGAAAAGTATAAAATTGGTCTAAGGTGTTAGGCAATTTGTTATATTCTCACTATAAAGCCTGGATCAGTGAAATAGGGGTCGGCCTGGCCCAGTGCAATGCCATCGGCCGCTTCCACCACTTCCTTTTATGCAGCTGCTACAGTTTGTGCTGAATTCAGTTATTCTCCAAGCTGCTGTCGGGACACTCACTGCAATTTTCATCTAAACCATGACCTACGTCCACCACAAATGGTCCACCCTTCGCCTCCAGCAGCCATCCCTCTACTCCAGTGCACCATTGTCCAATTTCCCTTGCTGATCACAGAAATTTAGGGTGAATTCCTGATATAAGGTGAGGTAAGGTAGCATTGACGGTTTGGCATTAAGAAGCCCTGGCACATCCTTTAACAGTTCAGCTCTCTTGATGGACAAAGTCATGAAAGAAGCAGTGTCCTAGGACACTATCCTGAGGAACTCCTGCAATGGTGCACTGAGGCCAGTATGACTGATCTCCAACAATGATAACTATCGTCTTTTTGTGGAAGGTAAAGCTCCAATCATTGGATCTGTTTTTCCTTTGATCAATATTTACCAGAACTCTTTGATCCCACTTTGTCAAATGCTGTCCTGATGTCTAGCCAGCCACTCTCACTACAAACGGGATATCTAAGCAGTACTAACTATTTTGTAGAGTAAATTTCACAGGAAGCCAGTCTTTAATCGGAGGTACACAAAAATGCTGGAGAAACTCAGCGGGTGCAGCAGCATCTACGGAGCTAAGGAAATAGGCAATGTTTCGGGCCAAAACCCTTCTTCAGGCTGATGGGGGGTGGCAGTGAGACGAAAGGAAAAAGGAGGAGGAGGAGCCCGAGGGCTGAGGGATGGGAGGAGACAGCCCGAGGGCTGAGGAAGGGGAGGAGACAGCAAGGGCTAACAAAATTGGGAGAATTCAATGTTCATGCCCGCAGGATGCAGGCTCCCCAAGCGGAATATGTCTTTAATCGGACTTTATTGACGTTATCTTGCACTAAATGTTATTCCATTTATCCAGTATCTGTACACTGTGGATGGTTTGATTGTAATCATGTACAGTCTTTCCACTCACTAGATAGCATGTAACAAAAAAGCTTTTCATTGTACCTTGATACACAGGGCAATAACCTGAACTAAATGAAAAAAAGAGGAAAAAATCTATAATGCCTTTCTATTGTTTAGCAATGGTTCTTGCACCCCAATCCAACATTTATTAACCTCTTCAGTTTGGACCCCTTAATCACGTAGAAGTTACCCCTGGGAATCCTCTGAAAATGCTTGTCAAACCCTTCTTGCTGGTGTCATCCAAACTTCATTTACTCTCAGGATTTCACACCACAAATCTGGCCCTCAACACATTACCCACAACGTCACCCCACTTTCTTAACACCTTGCTTTAAATTGTTTTAGCACTTCTTTACTTGCTGAGCCGAAATGTATTTCAAGTAAATGTCCTCACTGAAGCCTGTGCCCTACCCACTGCTGCAATCGCTAAATAACCCTGGTGTTATGTTTCTTGCTGAGATTCATTTACATCCTTGCATAGTACATTGTGGCTATTCAAATAACATTGCTTGACATTGCCTCTGCCCCGAATGCTGAAATTCTCTTCCATGCCTTTGTAACTCTACTTTAGAATATCCGGATCTGTTCCGGAATGGCCGTTAGTCTTCCACCTGTTGATGCCTTAAGCTTATTTAAAATTGTGTGCTTGCATCCTGACTGATATAAAATACTGTTTATCTGTTATTTGTATGATTACTGAATGACGTTAGATTTTCATTAAGCAGTGCCTCGACATGATAATTGCTTTCCTCACTGTCAGGAGTGATACACTCATGGCCTCATCATTCCAAACCTTATGTCCTATTCCATCTCTGCCCCTTTCCAAGTATCTGCCTTCTTCCCAATCGGATGTCGCACATTTACCCCGTCACGTCTAAAGCCATATGCTCTAGAATTCCTTCTCCGGTTCTCTCTGCCTTCCTATCATCCTTTATTTGTATGATGTAAAATGAAGGTAGAAGCAATAGGTAGCAAGGTGAAAAGTAAAAGTGGCAGGCAGACAAAACCAGGGCAAAAATCAAAAAGGGCCACTTTTCAACATAATTGTATAAGGGGTAAGAGTGTTGTAAAAACAAGCCTGAAGGCTTTGTGTCTCAATGCAAGGAGTATTCGTAATAAGGTGGATGAGTTGAACGTGCAGATAGCCATTAATGATTATGATATAGTTGGGATCACGGAGACATGGCTCCAGGGTGACCAAGGCTGGGAGCTGAACATCCCGGGATATTCAATATTCAGGAGGGATAGAGAGAAAGGAAAAGGAGGTGGGGTAGTGTTGCTGGTTAGAGAGGAGATTAACGCAATGGAAAGGAAGGACATTAGTTTGGAGGATGTGGAATCGGTATGGGTAGAGCTGCGAAACAATAAGGGGCAGAAAACGCTGGTGGGTGTTGTGTACAGGCCACCTAACAGTAGTAGTGAAGTTGGGGATGGCATCAAACAGGAAATTAGAAATGCTTGCGACAAAGGCAAAGCAGTTATAATGGGTGACTTCAATCTACATATAGATTGGGTGAATCAAACTGGCAGGGGTGCTGAGGAAGAGGATTTCTTGGAATGTATGCGGGATAGTTATCTAAACCAACATGTAGAGGAACCAACGAGAGAGCTGGCTATTTTAGACTGGGTATTGAGTAATGAGGAAGGGTTAGTTAGTAGTCTTGTTGTGCGTGGCCCCTTGGGCAAGAGTGACCATAATATGATTGAGTTCTTCATTAGGATGGAGAGTGACATTGTTAATTCAGAAACAATGGTTTTGAACTTAAAGAAAGGTAACTTTGAGGGTATGAGACGTGAATTGGCCAAGATTGACTGGCAATTAATTCTAAAAGGGTTGACGGTGGATATGCAATGGAAGGCATTTAAAGACTGCATGGATGAACTACAAAAATTGTTCATCCCAGTTTGGCAAAAGAATAAATCAGGGAAGGTAGTGCATCCATGGATAACAAGGGAAATCAGGGATAGTATCAAAGCAAAGGATGATGCGTACAAACTAGCCAGAAAAAGCAGCATACGGGAGGACTGGGAGAAATTCAGAGACCAGCAGAGGAGGACGAAGGGCTTAATTAGAAAAGGAAAAATGGATTATGAAAGAAAACTGGCAGTGAACATAAAAACTGACTGCAAAAGTTTTTATAGATATGTGAAAAGAAAGAGATTAGTTAAAACAAATGTAGGTCCCTTGCAGTCAGAAACAGGTGAGTTGATCATGGGGAACCAGGATATGGCGGACCAATTGAATAACTACTTTGGTTCCGTCTTCACTAAGGAAGACATAAATGATCTGCCGGAAATAGCAGGGGCCCGCGGGTCAAAGGAGGTGGAGGAATTGAGTGAAATCCAGGTTAGTCGGGAAGTGGTGTTGGGTAAATTGAATGGATTAAAGGCCGATAAATCCCCAGGGCCAGATAGGCTGCATCCCAGAGTACTTAAGGAAGTAGCTCCAGAAATAGTGGATGCATTAGTAATAATCTTTCAAAACTCTTTAGATTCTGGAGTAGTTCCAGAGGATTGGCGGGTAGCAAACGTAACCCCACTTTTTAAGAAGGGAGGGAGAGAGAAAACGGGGAATTACAGACCAGTTAGCCTAACATCGGTAGTGGGGAAACTGCTAGAGTCAGTTATTAAAGATGGGATAGCAGCACATTTGGGAAGTGGTGAAATCATTGGACAAAGTCAGCATGGATTTACGAAAGGTAAATCATGTCTGACGAATCTTATAGAATTTTTCGAGGATGTAACTAGTAGCGTGGATAGGGGAGAACCAGTGGATGTGGTGTATCTGGACTTCCAGAAGGCTTTCGACAAGGTCCCACATAAGAGATTAGTATACAAACTTAAAGCACATGGCATTGGGGGTTCAGTATTGATGTGGATAGAGAACTGGCTGGCAAACAGGAAGCAAAGAGTAGGAGTAAACGGGTCCTTTTCACAATGGCAGGCAGTGACTAGTGGGGTACCGCAAGGCTCAGTACTGGGACCCCAGCTATTTACAATATATATTAATGATCTGGATGAGGGAATTGAAGGCAATATCTCCAAGTTTGCGGATGACACTAAGCTGGGGGGCAGTGTTAGGTGTGAGGAGGATGCTAGGAGACTGCAAGGTGACTTGGATAGGCTGGGTGAGTGGGCAAATGTTTGGCAGATGCAGTTTAATGTGGATAAATGTGAGGTTATCCATTTTGGTGGCAAAAACGGGAAAGCAGATTATTATCTAAACGGTGGCCGATTTGGGAAAGGGGGAGATGCAGCGAGACCTGGGTGTCATGGTACACCAGTCATTGAAGGTAGGCATGCAGGTGCAGCAGGCAGTAAAGAAAGCGAATGGCATGTTGGCTTTCATAGCAAGAGGATTTGAGTATAGGAGCAGGGAGGTTCTACTGCAGTTGTATAGGGTCTTGGTGAGACCACACCTGGAGTATTGCGTGCAGTTTTGGTCTCCAAATCTGAGGAAGGACATTATTGCCATAGAGGGAGTGCAGAGAAGGTTCACCAGACTGATTCCTGGGATGTCAGGACTGTCTTATGAAGAAAGACTGGATAGACTTGGTTTATACTCTCTAGAATTGAGGAGATTGAGAGGGGATCTTATAGAAACTTACAAAATTCTTAAGGGGTTGGACAGGCTAGATGCAGGAAGATTGTTCCCGATGTTGGGGAAGTCCAGGACAAGGGGTCACAGCTTAAGGATAAGGGGGAAATCCTTTAAAACCGAGATGAGGAGAACTTTTTTCACACAGAGAGTGGTGAATCTCTGGAACTCGCTGCCACAGAGGGTAGTTGAGGCCAGTTCATTGGCTATATTTAAGAGGGAGTTAGATGTGGCCCTTGTGGCTAAGGGGATCAGGGGGTATGGAGAGAAGGCAGGTACGGGATACTGAGTTGGATGATCAGCCATGATCATATTGAATGGCGGTGCAGGCTCGAAGGGCCAAATGGCCTACTCCTGCACCTAATTTCTATGTTTCTATGTTTCTATCATTTAGGACTTAGATACACAAAAAAGCTGGAGAAACTCAGCGGGTGCAGCAGCATCTATGGAGGGAAGGAAACCTTCGATTTTCCAGCATCTGCAGTTCCTTCTTAACATAGAAACATAGAAACATAGAAACATAGAAATTAGGTGCAGGAGTAGGCCATTCGGCCCTTCGAGCCTGCACCGCCATTCAATATGATCATGGCTGATCATCCAACTCAGTATCCCGTACCTGCCTTCTCTCCATACCCTCTGATCCCCTTAGCCACAAGGGCCACATCTAACTCCCTCTTAAATATAGCCAATGAACTGGCCTCGACTACCCTCTGCGGCAGAGAGTTCCAGAGATTCACCACTCTCTGTGTGAAAAAAGTTCGTCTCATCTCGGTTTTAAAGGATTTCCCCCTTATCCTTAAGCTGTGACCCCTTGTCCTGGACTTCCCCAACATCGGGAGCAATCTTCCTGCATCTAGCCTGTCCAACCCCTTAAGAATTTTGTAAGTTTCTATAAGATTCCCCTCAATCTCCTAAATTCTAGAGAGTATAAACCAAGCCTATCCAGTCTTTCTTCATAAGACAGTCCTGACATCCCAGGAATCAGTCTGGTGAACCGTCTCTGCACTCCCTCTATGGTAATAATGTCCTTCCTTTAAGACTTGTTTATTTGGCCAAACCATTGGTCATCTGCTATAAAATATCAAAATGTATACATGTGTCAAATTTTAATTGACATGGGTATTATGAAACACACTGGAACATTTAAATTTTATTTTTTTTACTTAGTTCTGGAGATACAGGCCATTTGGCCCACTGAATCTGCACCGACCAGCGATCCCCACACATTATTAATACTATCCCACACACACACTAGGGATAATTTACATTTATACCAAGCCAATTAACCTACAAACCTGTATGTCTTTGGAATGCAGAGAAAACAGAGGATCTCGGAGAAAACCTACGCAGGTTATGGGGAGAACGTACAGCAGGTTATGGGAGAACTCTATACAGACAAGCATCTGCAGTCAGGATCAAACCCGGGTCTTTGGTGCTAAAAGGCAACAGCTCTACTGCACCATCATTAAATTAAATGAATTGTCATTATTATCAAGTACATTAAAAGAAATGGAAATTACGCAACAAGAATTAGAGGATATGTATTGTTAAATGTGCAAACTTCATGGATACGACTCTTTTGGCATGACTTCCTGTCATCCGATGCCTGAAAGTTCAGTTACAATGTGTTGTGCAGCTGGAAAAGCTTGCATTTGAGAGTTGGGTGCATGGTGAGTTTGATGGACAGCTGAAAACCTTCAAGGGCCCTTGAGTAACTCTCCCCTAAAAATTCTATAATCTTTTAAACTGAGGGTATACTCAAATTACATTTGTTCCTGCATACTAACGCAGAGAAAATTCCCGATCTTGATATACAATAGGTCAATGTAAAAATAGTAAATGTACAAAGGCTAATACATTGCGGGTCTAACAATTACATAAGAATTTGACATTGCATCTAAGACTTTTTTTGGTGAGTTGTTTTTGTTGGGATGCCAGTGGTTACTTTACTAAAGCGACTGCTAGAGGCACCAAAACTATTAAAGCTAACGACGGAGATAAGAGATGCATTTTATTTGTTCCCATGAAGAGAAGCAATGAGAATACAATTTGTGGTAACTGCAGCAGAAAATGGTGGTTAGAATCATTTAACCGTACACAATTATGGTCAAGAATCAAAGCTTATTTCCCCGGATTTGGACAGTAGCCTCATTTCATTATCATATTTTGGCTGAAGCAGTTTTTATATTCCTTGGCACAGGCATAACTGAGATACATAATGAGGAGGATTTTTTTTTTTTAATAAGCTTTTTTTAAATGGCCTCAGAGATTTGTAACAACCTTCTTCCTTTCTCTTCAGTTCTCTTCATTATCTGGTATTTTCCAGCTGAGAGGAGACTTAAAACATCTCAGTCCCAGCATATGTGAAATGGATTATTTGCTTTTTTATCCTTGTTGCTTTGTAACTTGGCTGCCCATAAATGTTTTCAATAATGATTACATTCTAAGAAAACTTAATTGGATGTGCAGTACTCAGATATTGTGATTGAAAGCTGCTTGAAACGCAAGTTCCACCATGCTTCCATTCATATCTTCCCTACCAAGTTAATTACTGGTTAAAGTACGTTCCTTGTCTTAATATGTGTAGGTGAAGAGGTGAGGTAGAACAGATTAGAAACTAGTGATATTTGCCCTTGATTACAAAGTTTGCAAGGACATGATTGGGAACAAACCTGGCCCGGCTCATAAACTGGTGGAGCTAGGGTAACAGACAGGACTATGTTGGAGGACATGTTAGTGTGGAAATGGTAACAAGCATTGGATAGGGTTCCTCAAGTCTCAATATTTGACCCATTACTAATACTACTTTACATTAAATAATTCGAATCAGAAACACAGTGCAAAGTGGAGAGGTTTGCAGACAAAATAAACCTAGACTAGGTTGTGAGGAAACAAAGTTGCCCAACAAATTTATGAATTTATTTGGAAAAGATGTGGCAGTGAGCAGAACTATGACAGCTAGCATTTCATGAAGACAAGAGCAAAGCCGAACACATTGGAAAAAGCAGTTTGTGACCCTCTTCATGCATGGGAGTCAAACTAAAAGAGACCATAGAGTTTCATGAAATCATGCATGTCCATCTAAATCTAAGCAATATTCGACAACACCAGGTATATTTATTTCTGCAATCTTCCGTCATTATACGAATGCTTTTGATAAGTTTATGAGATCAATGCTTGGTTGTCTCTCTTTCACCAAACAGCAAAGGTGGAAGCTGTAGAATTTGACTATCACATTCTTTGACATATTCCATTAATTTGCCGATGTTGTTCAGGACTTCTGAATTCGTAGGAAACATATTCCTCGTGGAACATAACAAACTTTTTTTTAAATTAATTTTAAATGAAAATAGAAAAGTTTGGATTTCACACATGCACAAACACCAGTGAAAAAAGCGAAACATTTAGTAATTCTTGTTTATACACAGCTTCCCAGAATCCATGGTATTATTTGTTCCATAAAGAAAAGATGTTCACAGATGTTCTGGAAGAATGAATATAAAATGTGTTCACCAACTCTCCATCTAAGTGAGAATATAAATCTCATGGAATGTTTCTGTTGTGTACTTACAGAGGTCTGGGTATTGACTGTTTAGCCTTGGATCCATTATGTTGCAACATCCTGCTCCATACTTAACACCATCCATCCAAAGTGTTTTTTAATCCCAAAAATCCCGATCTAACAAAAACATATCAATCATTAAAATGCATCTGAGAGAAGATTTCAACTGACTGTTGTAAAAATATGTGCTTTCTGACATTCCACTCAGGTTAAGATTATTCTCCGTTGTTCTGAATTCCTCCACCAGGGAAATGGTTTTGTTCCGTCTTTCGGATCAAATTATTTTAATCGTCTTGAATAATTAAGTTAGATCTTGATATTTAAGGAATACAAGACAAATCATTTAAACTAAGGTAGACAAAAGTGCTGGAGAAACTCAGCGGGTGCAGCAGCATCTATGGAGCGAAGGAAATAGGCAAAGTTTCGGGCCGAAAGAAGGGTTGAAGAAGGGTTTCTGAAGTCGTCTGAAGAAGGGTTTCGGCCCGAAACGTTGCCTATTTCCTTCGCTCCATAGATGCTGCTGCACCCGCTGAGTTTCTCCAGCACTTTTCTCTACCTTCAATTTTCCATCATCTGCAGTTCCTTCTTAAACAAAAATCATTTAATCTATTTTGGTAACACTCGATTCTGGTGAACTTATATTTTTAATGCGTTCTGACATATCTGTATTGAAAGCACATACCATCAGACTCAGGAGCAGCTTCTCTGTTTGATAACAGACTTTTGAATGGTTCGTCCGTAAGCAAGAGTTCCAGAATTCTGTATTGTACATCTGATCTGTTTGGATAGCATGCGATACTGAAAATGTCACTGTACCACGGTGCATGTGACAATAATAAATCTAAACCTTTTTGAATGTTCTGTGCCCAGATGTTAAAACAGTACTCCAATGAAGAGGATTTCCAAAGTCTACAGAGTGATTTAGGCCATTTGGAAGAATGGGCAGAAAGATGGCAGATGGAGTTTAATGCTGATAAATGTGAAGTGCTACACTTTGGCAGGACAAATCAAAATAGGACGTACATGGTAAATGGTAGGGAATTGAAGAATACAGTTGAACAGAGGGATCTGGGAATAACCGTGCATAGTTCCTTGAAGGTGGAATCTCATATAGATAGGGTGGTAAAGAAAGCTTTTGGTATGCTAGCCTTTATAAATCAGAGCATTGAATATAGAAGCTGGGATGTAATGTTAAAATTGTACAAGGCATTGGTGAGACCAAATCTGGAGTATGGTGTACAATTTTGTTGCTTGGGTTTCAACAACTAAGTTACAGAGAAAGGTTGAATAAGTTAGGTCTTTATTCTCTGGAGCGCAGAAGGTTAAGGGGGGACTTGATAGAGGTCTTTAAAATGATGAGAGGGATAGACAGAGTTGATGTGGATCAGCTTTTCCCTTTGAAAATAGGGAAGATTCAAACAAGAGGACATGACTTCAGAATTAAGGGACAGAAGTTTTATGGGGAAACATGAGGGGGAACTTCTTTACTCAGAGAGTGGTGGCTGTGTGGAATGAGCTTACAGTGGAAGTGGTGGAGGCAGGTTCATTGGCATAATTTAAAAATAAATTGGATAGGCATATGGATGAGAAGGGAATGGAGGGTTATGGTATGAGTGCAGGCAGGTGAGACTAAGGGAAAAAAGTTGTTCGGCACGGACTTGTAGGGCCGAGATAGCCTGTTTCCGTGCTGTAATTGATATATGGTTATATAAGATACAACCAGAGGTCCATTCGGTTTTAATGTAACTTCTATCTCTTTGTATTCTAGGATTCTATTCAATTATTTTCTGCAGCTTAGCTAACTTTTTATGTTCATAAGGTCAAAAGTCATAGGGGTTCAAGCCATTCGGCCCATCAATACTACTCCACCATTCAATCATGGCTAAATCTATCTTTCCCTCTCAATCCCATTCTCCTGCCTTTACTTGACACCTTTACTAATCAAGAATCTGTCAATCCTTTCCTTAAAAATACCCAATGGCTTGAACCCCAAAGCCATCTGTGGAAATGATTTCTACAGATTCACCGTGCCCTCACAAAGGAATTTCCTCCTTTTCTCCTTTCTAAAGGTACATCCTTTGATTCCGAGGCTATGCAACAACGAATCACAATACCATCTAACAGTCGATAGCGCAGTCAAATGGTGCACAGACAACAACCTCCAGCTTAATACTTCAGCCATGATCATATTGAATGGCGGTGCAGGCTCGAAGGGCCGAATGGCCTACTCCTGCACCTAATTTGTATGTTTCTATGTTTCTAAAAACCTTAGAAACTATCATAGATTTCAGACGCAATCAAAACCACAAACCCCCGGTCCATGTCAACTCTCACCCCATAACCTCCACGAACTCATTTAAGTTTCTAGGCACCTATATCTCCAATAATCTAAAATGGCACATCAATGCAGACCACGTCATCAAGAAAGGTCAACAACGCCTATATTTCCTCAGACAGCTCAAAAAGTTCAGAGTCCATAAACACCTCCTGGTCCGTTTCTATCAATCAATCATTGAAAGCATCATCACCTCCTCAATCACAGTCTGGTACGGTAACACCGATAGTCACTCACTACACAGAATACAACGCATTGTCTCCAAGGCCTCCAGGATCATCAACTCCCCCCTCCCCTCAATCCATTCCATTTATCTCCAACGTACCTCAAAACGGGCAAAAAAGATCATCTCGGACCACTCCCATCCAGCAAATCACCTTTTTCAGTCTCTCCCTTCAGGGAGGCGCCTCAGGTCACTTGCTACTAAAACCACCCGCTTTAAAAACAGTTTCTTCCCCTCAGCAATAAGAACTCTCAATTCCGTCCAATAATCAGACAATAATATGACTTTTGATGTATGCAGTGTCTTGTCTATGGTCTTTGTTTGTTCTTTTGCACCATGTAATGTTGGTGAGATGTGTGATTTGTGATGTGGTATGGATGCACTTTGTTACGGTGATCTGTGTTATTAGTGGTATGTAACTAAAGCATCATGTACCGAACCCAAATACCACCAACCCTGGTTGCGTGGCAAATAAAGATTCTATTCTATTCTATTCTATTCTATTCTATTCTATTCTATTCTCTTATCCTAGATGCTCCCACCAATGGAAACATCTTCTCTGCATCCACTCTATCCAGGCCTTTCACTAAGTTTCAATGAGCCCCCCCCCCCCCCCCCCCCCCCCATCCTTTTACATTCCAGCAAGTACAGGCCCAGTGCCATCAAACAATAGACAATAGGTGCAGGAGTAGGCCATTCGGTCCTACGAGCCAGCACCGCCATTCAATGTGATCTTGGCTAATCATCCCCAATCAGAACCCCGTTCCTGCCTTCTCCCCGTATCTCCTGACTCTGCTATTTTTAAGAGCCCTATCTAGCTCTCTCTTGAAAGCATCCAGAGAACATGCCTCCACTGCCCTCTGAGGCAGAGAATTCCACAGACTCACCACTCTCTGTGAGAAAAAGTGTTTCCTCGTCTCCGTTCTAAATGGCTTACTCCTTATTCTTAAACTGTGGCCCCTGGTTCTGGACTCTCCCAACATCGGGAACATTCTGGACTTCCCCAACATCGGGAACATTCATCACTCATCAACGCTCAGTAATGATTGCCGTACTTGTACCTTAAATCACTCACCTCATCCATTGTGTCAAACTTTTTATCACTTGTAAAACAATAAAACAATCTGTGAAGGGGGCGCTGTTCTGGCGGCAGCCATCGCAGCAGCGCGTCAGCCTTTCAATTTTATTTTTTATTTTTAGTATGTTTTAAAGTGTGTATTTAGTGGGTTTTTTTGTGTTTTGTGTGGGGGGTGGTGTGGGTGGTGTAAGGGGGAAACCGCTTTGGTCGCCTCCTCCATGGAGAGGCGACTTTTTCCAGGTCGCCTCCCCCGTGTCCTACCATCAAGGATCGGCGAGGTCTTTCCCGGAGACGTGCCCGGGGCTTCAGCGGCAGACGCAGCGTGGACTTGACTTGGAGCGGGTGAGCCCTCGCTGGGGCTCGCCGGAGGGGAGTGCTCCGTTTCACTGGCCCGGGGCAGCCGGCAGCCTGAAGTCGCAGCCTGAAACCGCGGTCTGCAGAGTTCCAGCTGCTGCGGCGTCTACAGCCCGGGATCCCTCGTGGGGGACCCGGGGGAAGAAGAAGCAGCCATTGCTGGCCCGCGGATAACTTCTACCGCGGGCCCGGCATGGACTTACCATCACCCCTGGAGGGGAGCTTCGACCGCCGGCCCTGCAGTTTACGGTGCTTCTGGCTGCGGCGGGGACTTTAAATCTCAACCGCCGGCCTGCGGCCTACACAATCTTGAAGCCGTGGTCTCCGGTGAGGAAAGACCGATCCTGGACTGGACTCTGGACTCTGATCTTGTCCACGGGGGGGGGGGGGAAATGGAGGAGGACGGCCAAAATTTTTTGTGCCTTCCACCACAGTGATGAATGCTGTGGTGGATGTTTATGTTACATGTTGTGTCCTGTTTATGCATTTTATTATTTTGTTAACCCATCTTTATGCTTTGTATGGAACTGATTTTTAAATTATGTAAAGCACTTTGGGGTCAATGAAAATTGACTATAAATGTGCTATATAAATAAACTTATTATTATTATTATTATTATTATTATTATTATTATTATTATTATTATTATTATTATAATGCATCTTCAAATGTCATGCAAACAAGAATCCTGAAGACATCAGCAACTTGAGGAGAAATGAGTGGAAGCAACCAGCAATTTTGAGAATCCAAATACAGGATGGCTTGTATCAGTTAAGCATGAAGACAAAAAACAAGTACCTCAATGAGACAGGCAGCATCTCTGGAAAGAAGGAATGGGTGACGTTTCAGGTAGAGACTCTTCAGACTGGTTAGGGATAAGGGAAACGAGAGAGGTAGACGGTGATGTGGGGAGATAAAGAACAATGAATGAAAGATATGCAAAAAAGTAATGAAGATAAAGGAAACAGGCCATTATTAGCTGTCTATAGGGTGAAAGTGCGACTTGGGTGGGAGAGGGATGGAGAGAGAGGGTAGCTAATTTCAAACTTCAATTACTAGATCTAAACATCTATCTATTTCTTAATAAATGATTAACATTTTTAAATAGCCTAAGTGTCCAAATAATATTCATAAATAATTCACAATAAAACATGATTTTTAAATCTCATTTACATTAATTTATAGGCCAAATGGAAGGAATTTAGTGTTCAATTGCTGTAAATTAAAGTCCATTTAAATCAGCTTTCTAGTGGGATCCTGTGAACGCGCTGGTTTAGAACGTTCACATTGCGCTAGATTTGTGCCTCAAATGCCCAGAAAAATACTGCGGGATATAATGGGCCCAAAATTAGCTACTCGCAACATTAAACTTTGTATAAAGGGATCTTAAGAAGCCCTTTTTAATGTAAAAATAAACAGCCTACCTTCTGTTGTCTGCTCTATGCTAACCCTGATGGCTGCCGGTGGTCGCGGGTTTAGAGATTGATTTTTAAACTACTATAACTATTATACAAGGCCTTTAAAACTAATAATAGCTTTTGCGACGGGGTCTTCCAGCGATTTTTCGTTAATAATTAACTAGGCTGAACATCTTCGATTGGAACAGCCTAGAGAAAATCGCGTTTTAAACCCGCCCTCCTCTAAACGGCGCCAAAATCGTGCACACTGGCTAAGACAGATTTTCAGCGACGCTTCAGGTAGGCTTTGCAACATACCTAAGTAAAGATGAGGGAGTGGGGGTTCGGAAAGCGGAAGTCATTAAAGAGATGAAGGGCATGTGAGGTATCTTGGACATAGGCCTGGAGAAATTGGACCAGGGGAGATAGGATGGAGTGGAGGTACGTGGAAGTCATTTCTGTGGGACAGGAGCAGGCAGAAACAATAGGGCAGTTGTTTTTGTGGATTTTGGGGAGAAGGTAAAAACGGGCTGTCCGGGGCTGGGAAACAATAAGGTTGGAGGTTGCGGAAGGCAGAAATGATGAAATCAGTGATTGCGTTTGAGATTGAGGCCTGGTGTTCATCTGCGGGATCATGGTCCAACGATAAGTAGGAGGTGTCTGAGAGTTGTCACCTGGCCTCAGCCCGGTAGAGGTCAACACGCCAGACTCCCGCGGCACCTCCCTTGTTGGTGAGTTTGATTATAATGTCAGGTTTGCTGCAGAGTGAGCGGAGGGCTGTACATTCAGAGGGGGTGAGATTGGAGTAGGTAAGGGGAATGGAAAAGTTGAGATGGTTGATGTCACGCCGGCAGTTTCAGCCGGGAAGGCGGTGAAGGTCGGAGAGGCGGTGGATGTTGGTGTTGCTCCTCGTGGTGGTAATCTCAGCCTCGTGGTGTTAGGCAGGTGGCGCAGTCCAGCGGTGGAGCCCCGGACCCGCGGGCGGTCGAGTCAAGGAGTGTCGGTGGATGGACCGGCCTGGAGGCGGGCAAGCTTGTGATCCTTGGTAGATTCCAGGTAGGGGAGGAAGCATTTGTTGTGGGCATGGATCTGGCGTCGAATTAAGTACAGTTGGGGTCCACTGCACATCTGGGTGAGTGAGGCCCGGAGCTGCGGGAGAGTCAGAGCGAGGGCCTGATGGTGCAGGCGCATCGCAGCCAGTGTAGATCGCAGGGCCCGGAAGGAGAACTGTGGAGAAAAGCAGCAGATCAACTGTCGGTACCTGTAATCTGGGTTGGATCCGAACTGGGATGTCTGGAACCAGAGCTGGAATCCACGAGGTGGAAGATGGAGGCATAGGCATGCACCAAGAAAATGCACGTGGCTGTGATAGCAGTCTGGATTAAAATGTGGTCATAGTTAAACATAGTCCAGTTCCACCCAGTTTCTTCCTGGCTGTTATCAAGAAACTGAAGAGCCCTCTCATCAGCTAGAGTGCAGGCCTGACCTCCCATCTACTTCATTGGAGACCATTGAACTACCTTTATCAGACCTCAATATTATATCTGGCAATAAATGCTGTTCCTGATATTTATTTACCTGTGCACAGAGGACGGCTTGATTGTATTCCTATATAGTCTTTTCTTTGACTCCATATCACACAAACAAAAAGATTTTCCACTGTACCTCAGTACATGTGACAATAATAAACCAAACAAAACTAAAACACTTCCAACTGCTAATGAAGTTGATGCACTAGGATTTGGAGAAATATTCACTGAAATAATTTGTTGGAAAAAAGAAATCAAAGACATTCCAATTTATATAATAGAATTAGAAGTCAGCAGCCACCTGTTTTAAAGAAATAACGGTCAGTGATTTAAATGATGAATTGATGCTAATTTCCCTTTATTGTGGCATCTAACCCATTTTAAATCGCAGTAATGCTTTAAAGTAAATAGGCTTTCATCAGTATGAAGCTTCTTTCCTTTTTGATGTGAAATAAAATAGTTTAATGTTATTCAGTATAAATATTTTTACTTTGCGAGCAGTTTTTTTGTTCTTTCCATAGAGACTTCCTTTTCACAGCTTCAAAGATCTGAAACTGTTTTGGGAAACTGTACAATGCCATTACAGTGATGATGGTGAAGACCACCCAGAAGCATAACAAATGAATGCATAGAAATATTCCTACTTAATTGTGCATTTACCTTATAATAGATAATGTAGCCTCTTGAGGACCTGCGTTTCCCAAGTATGACTATTTAATTTGATAAATGTTTGATCTAAAGCTGATAATACAATTGGCAATCTCTCTATCGCACTATTCAAGCACCACAGATGATTGTAGTTAATCAGAATACTACTGGGGCTATTTGTGAATGTAAACATATAACTTATCCTAATTACTCTAGAGAGAGTTTGTTATTGCCTAAATGCTAGGACAATAATTGTGCAATTCTTTGAGGACTTTGTTGTAAGTTATCAGATTTAAGGATCAATCAACACAAATGTGTATTACAACAATTACAGTGGCTGACTGAGGCTGGGACAAAATGTCAGCATGTCTCCTAACTACTACCTAACAACAGACTTGTAATTATGAGCCATGTGAAAATTAGATTTTTCACTACTCTCTAAATTTTAAAACATTATCCATTTCTCACAATTTCTACTCTTCAAAATATTTTCCTTTAGTTACTTTAAATTATATTCTCATTGCTTAGCACGGCAATTCCCATTTACTATTGCAGTAACCACTTTTAATGATCAAGTTATTGATTTTTCCAGTTGCATAATTTACAATGGTATTGCAATGGTTCCTGCAGCTGTATCTCATCAGTCAACTGAATCAATTACTGTCAACTGTCCAGGAAAATTAACCCTGTGTCTACCTGATTTATTAAAAGGAGATTTTTGTTTTACAGTGCTATAGTACGTGCATATATTAGAATAGGAAACTAGAATTGTCTTAATGTCAATTAACATATCAATTAAAATGAACAAGTTAATTATTCCGTGTAGGAAGGTGATGCTGGTTCCCAATGAAAAATGTTCCCAATGTTGGGCGAGTCCAGAACCAGGGGCCACAGTCTTAGAATAAAGGGGAGGTCATTTGCAGTGGATGTTGTATACATGGACTTCATTAAGGCCTTTGACAAGGTTCATCATGGAAGGTTGGTTAAGAAGGTTCAATGGTTGGGGATTCATGGAGGAGTAGCAAGATGGATTCAACAGTGGCTGAATGGGAGATGCCAGAGAGTAATGGTGGATGGTTGTTTGTCAGGTTGGAGGCCAGTGATGAGTGGGGTGCTACAGGGATCTGTGTTGGGTCCACTGTTGTTTGTCATGTACATCAATGATCTGGATGATGGTGTGGTAAACTGGATTAGTAAGTATGCAGATGATACTAAGATAGGTGGGGTTGTGGATAATGACGTAGATTTTCAAAGTCTACAGAGAGATTTATGCCAGTTGGAAGAGTGGGCTGAAAGATGGCAGATGGAGTTTAATGCTGATAAGTGTGAGGTGCTACATCTTGGCAGGACAAATCAAAATAGGACGTACATGGTAAATGGTAGGGAATTGAAGAATGCAGGTGAACAGAGGGATCTGGGAATAACTGTGCACAGTTCCCTGAAAGTGGAATCTCATGTAGATAGGGTGGTAAAGAAAGCTTTTGGTGTGCTGGCCTTTATAAATCAGAGCATTGAGTATAGAAGTTGGGATGTAATGTTAAAATTGTACAAGGCATTGGTGAGGCCAATTTTGGAGTATGGTGTACAATTTTGGTCGCCTAATTATAGGAAGGATGTCAACAAAATAGAGAGAGTACAGAGGAGATTTAGTAGAATGTTGGCTGGGTTTCAGCAACAACGTTACAGAGATAGGTTGAACAAGTTAGGGCTTTATTCTTTGGAGCGCAGAAGGTTAAGGGGGGACTTGTTAGAGGTCTTTAAAATGATGAGAGGGATAGACAGAGTTGACGTGGATAAGCTTTTCCCACTAAGAGCAGGGAAGATTCAAACAAGGGGACATGACTTGAGAATTAAGGGACAGAAGTTTAGGGGTAACATGAGAGGGAACCTCTTTACTCAGAGAGTGGTGGCTGTGTGGAATGAGCTTCCAGTGAAGGTGGTGGAGGCAGGTTCGTTTTTATCATTTAAAAATAAATTGGATAGTTATATGGACGGGAAAGGTATGGAGGGTTATGGTCTGAATGCAGGTGTATGGGACTAGGGGAGAATACGTGTTCGGCACGGACTAGAAGGGTCGAGATGGCCTGTTTCCGTGCTGTAATTGTTATATGGTTATTATATGGTTATTTAATACTAAGGTGAGAAAAAACTTTTTCACCCAGAGAGTTGTGAATTTATGGAATTCCCTGTCACAGAGGGCAGTGGAGGCCAAATCACTGGATGGATTTAAGAGAGAGTTAGAAATAGCTCCAGGGGCTAGTGGAGTCAATGGATATGGGGAGAAGGCAGGCACGGGTTATTGATAGGGGACGATCAGCCATGATCACAATGGCGGTGTTGGCTCGAAGGGCCGACTGGCCTCCACCTGCACCTATTTTCTATGTTTCTTTGTTTCTATGGTTTAAACCGAAGTTGCTGGAGTGACTCAACGGGACAGGCAACATCTCTGGAGAGAAGGAACGGGTGACGTTTCGGGTCGAGACCCTTCTTCGGACTAGTCAGGGGAAAGGGAAACAAGAGATATCACTTTTTATCAAACTTAACAAAAAATATATAGTAATTGCAATTACCTTTTTACTACCGGTATTCACCCTATTTTATTGTCCCAGAGCAATATATTATTGTCAATGAACTTGGCTATTATTGCCATTTGGCGTCAAGATTTTGAGCTGCTAATTATATCTGAAACTGTGGTGGTCCCTGTTGGAGGTGAGAACTGAATACCGTGCCCGGAACCCTGGCAGGAAAAGCAGTATACAATGACATGCAAACCAAATAGAGCATAGGAGCAACTTTAAAAAAAAAAAGCTGCTTCTCTGAAAATGCCTTCTCCTTGCCTTCGGTTACGTTATAATCCCCAGTTACTTTTTGCAAATGCTCAAAAATTGTATACTTGTTTTCATTGCAAAGCATATATTGCCGACCATCTGCAGTCCTTATTTTAGCATAATCGGATCAACTAGACTTTGTGCAAGTTCATACATATAGGATCAAAAACTGGAAGCCAGATGGCTTAATGAGAATCATTATTATAAAACTATCAATATTGGAATATTTGATGGACTTCATTATCTAATTATGCCTGTCTTTTAAAGAAAGAAATTACGATTCAAACTTTTTCATACTGTTTGAATCTGCTTTGAAACCGATTAAGTGCATTTGTAGTATAATCTCAACCATACTATTGACAGAGATGTCAGTTAATTTCCAATAGTAAGGTCCAAACAATGGCATTGAAAATATGTTTTAATTGTATAGTTGATATGTAATCATCAGCCACCAACAAATCCCACTACAGTCCTCCATTTCACCAGCCTTTCTTTGACCTCAAGTCAAGTCAAGTCAAGTCAAGTTTATTTGTCACATACACATACGAGATGTGCAGTGAAATGAAAGTGGCAATGCTCGCGGACTTTTGTGCAAAAGACAAACAACAAAACAACCAAACAAATTATAAACACAATCATACCACACATATTATTTTACATACTGTGGTCATGGTGTGGTCATGGATCTTTTATAACCATATAACCATATAACAATTACAGCACGGAAACAGGCCATCTCGACCCTTCTAGTCCGTGCCGAACATGGATGGATGGGATCTTAGTTGAACATCTCATTTAATAGTTCATACATGCAACTCTTTAAGGTGTATACTGAAGTACATGCGTCTCTGAAATGGATCTAGAATCTAACTTGGTATTCAGGGGAGAATTGCCACCCTGAAGCAAGGTTAAATTTAACTTAAGATAGACACAAAGTCCAGGAGTAACTCAGCGGGTCAGGCTTGTTGATGTTAATGCTGTGAATGTAGTCTGAAACCTAATGAATAATATATTTGGGGGCTTCAAATTATATTGCCACAACCATGAGGAATTATATTGGACTTATACTAGAATTACATTGGCAAAAAATAGAATTATTTTTCTTATGAAGAATGGTTCTAGATCTCAGGATGTACATTCACTCAAAATGCTTTAGATTAATTCATAATGTCAACTGTAACCAATTGCATGAAAATTCCTGAAATTGAGATAAAAACCATTGACCAATTGGACTTTGAGAAACCACAGCAATGTTACAGACGGGGTATTAGGGTTTAAATCCCAGCTGCTAAACATTTCATTTCTTCATCTTAAAAATATGAGTATACAATTATTGATAAATATTGCAACATGGATTGTAATTTTCATCTTAATTCATAGTGGACAAGGGAATGTAATCTTGGGATTCATTGCTATGAGAAACTATATTGATAGAATGAGGACTTTATATGAAATTTGTACATACCTTTAATTAAAAATATATTTAAAATTCATCATTAAATTTTGGGGCGATTTTTCTGAATCCTTAAAATACTTTGCAAACACACGTTGGAATATTGCAGAACCACAGCCCTTTGTTCCTGTGTTTATTGAAATCAAATGTGTGCAACTCATTGTTTCCTAATGCAATTAGTGAATTAATTCTTGTAACCCTATCTTTTTATTGTGATTTTGGAGAGTAAGTAACATTGCTCAAGCTAAATGTGTAGAACAACAAAATGCATCACATGGGGAAGTCCATTTTGTTTTATTATCATTGCATAAGTTGTCAGTTGAATTCACAATAATCGTACAAGAGCTGGCTTACAAAGTAAATGTACATCTGTTATACTTTTATTGATCTTACTGTTAGTTATTTTAGTTTAATAGTACTTTATTGTCACATGTACCTAGTTACAGTGAAATTTATTTCAGTAAAAATCTTTCTGTACATATTTATGTTCAAGAGTATAAGAAAAGTAGAATTCTCTGAGGCAGTACGCAAGATTTGCCACATTTCCAGTGCTCACTTGTAACCTTCAAATGTAAAGTTATTAAAAATGTTCTCTTAACTGGCCATGAAGGCACTAGGTTTGGAGTTGCAGAGTTGGAGAGGATTGGAGCCATACTTCCACTCAGGACGCTGGCCTAACTCGAATCTCGCTTCTTCCCTCTCACATTCCAATGAAGCACAACTTTCCCATGCAGCCTATCTCTATCTTTTTAGACATGGGTTCAATTCTGAATTTAAATGTTATCTGTGACCACATGGGTTTAATCCAAGATTCCTCCCGAATGCCAAAGTGTAAATTGGCACTGCAGTCTGCCTCTGGTGTGTAGGTGAGTGGTAGAATCTGGGGTGAGTTGTTGAGAATTGAAAATAAGATTAATGTAGGATTAGCATAAATGACGTTGACAAGTTGAATGTTGACAAGGACATGGTGGCTAATTGGAATTAGGGCCATTGTGTACAAATGATGTGCAGTTTATACCCTGCACTCTCTAACACCCTGTTCTGATCCTTTGCTGCTTTACACTGGCAATATTTAAAACAAATAACTATTCTTACATATGTAAAAGTTTACAGAACAGAATTGTCCATGTAGATTTAGGCAAGTTGATTAGAAGTTGAACTGCATAGGGTAGCAGAGGGTAGCATAGGGTAGCAGAGGGTAGTCGAGGCCAGTTCATTGGCTATATTTAAGAGGGAGTTAGATGTGGCCCTTGTGGCTAATGGGATCAGAGGGTATGGAGAGAAGGCAGGTACGGGATACTGAGTTGGATGATCAGCCATGATCATATTGAATGGCGGTGCAGGTTCGAAGGGCCGAATGGCCTACTCCTGCACCTAATTTCTATGTTTCTATGTTTCTATGCACGGATGTATTTTGAGACTGAATCCTTGGAAATAATTTAAACAGTGGAGTTGGGACAGAAGCCCAAAAAACGGCGGCTAAAGGGCCTGTCCCACTGCGGCGACCTAATTTGCGACTTTAGAAGAGTTTGCTCTCGACTCAAACTGGCAGCATGGTTGACACGTGGTCCTAGGAGGTCCTAAGAGGTCACTGGAACTCTTCTGCACGCTCGAGGGAAGTTCTTGCATACTCGCGGCCTCAGTTTGGTTGAGGAAATATTTTCAGCATGCTGAAAAATTTTCCACGAGTAAAAATTGGTCGGCATGGTTCTTTTGAACTCGTAGTGCAGTGGAGTGGGGTTGCTAGGCAGTCGAGGTAGCCGTAGGCAATCTCCTTTGCTGAACGAGCATTTCAATTGGCTCATTAGAGTTTTCCGAACCAAGGAAAACGGACCGATAATGTCCCCCCCTCTCCGCCCTCTCCAAAAGGACTTACTGTAACTGTGCCAGCCGTCTTTTACCTTCCTGTCCATGCAGGTGTGAATTTCAGACAGCGCTCCCCCGCTTTCCCTGGCCCCCGCCTTTGCGATGTGTGTGTGTGTGTGTGTGCAGACGGTCGATCCGGCTCGCGGTTTCATCGCTGACGGTCGATCCAGCTCAAGGTTTTTCAGGCGAGTGCCCTCGAGCTTGAAGGTCGAAGACAGTCGCTGAAAAGTCACGTTAGTGGGACAGGCCCTTAAGAGAGCAGAAATATTAGGAGGACATTGTAGTGAGGGTCGAGTTGAGGCTGGACAGGAGGGAATATCTTTAGATGTCAGAGTCAGGAGGCAGGGCATAAGAGTGCATGAAGGGCAAGCAAAAGGTTCATAGGTGTTATGGGGAAATCTGTGGATAGATAAATCTGTGGACAGATATGAGAATTTTAAATGTAAACATCTGAAGAATTGGGATTTAATATTTATTTGTGGGAATAGGTGGAAAGAAAAGTAGTTTGCAATCGTGTGGTTAAATATTTCATACAGTTGTGCAAGTATAAAGTACCTGCATATATTTCTAAGTTGTTATGTTCAATATGTTTTACAAGAAAAATACGAATTAATTTTGCATAATTTTGCATAATTTTGCATAAAAGCTTTTCTGCCTATAATTGCCAAGGGTTTATCTAATCTCACTGTCTTTATTGTGAGAGTTTACAGTACTTACAGTGTGTTGGATGACACCATGACACAACTTGTACAGTTGCCAAGTCACAGCTCCAATATCTGAGTTCAATCCTAACCTCTGAAGCAGCTTGTGTGGTGTTTGCATGTTTTCTCTTTTACCTGTTAGGTTAAGGGATGGTGTATCGTTCAAAAGTTGGAAACAGGCCTTTCCGGAATGAAGTTAAGAAACATATGTTCATGCAGAGGATGATGGAAGTTAGAAATTCCACACTGTCACAGCCAACCTGTTTTAGGTTAAAGGTTCATTTTAAATCCACACTGGTGTTAATCAAAGGAATTAATGAAATGTGGGACAAAGGTACACGGGGCATGTAGTAAGGTCACTGATCAAATATGGCCTCGTTAAAATGTGGAGCAAATTAATGGATCAGAGCAACCTTCTTCTGTAACTGGCGCTCATAGTACTGAAAAATAATGTGAATATGCAACAATGATTTAATGTTTTCAATAATAATCCACATGCCTTTAATGAAAGGTGGTAAAGAAATTTCTCGGGAATGCATTTGTTAGTAATGATTTTGCATAACAGGATCTTAGGCCATCTCTGTTGCAGCTTTTGCCTTCTCTTGTTGGCAAATTGTTACATTTCTTTCTCGTGAACTTGCAGTCAACATGAGGATGTCAAGCTTATAAATAATATGCTCAAATCCTGTTTGCTCTTTCGAAATTCCAAAGTGGCCACATGAACTCTGGTTGACATATTTCCTTCCTTTTCCAAAGCTTCAGAGCGCATCCAATTGGCTTTCTACCACTAATATTCTTAAAGGTGAACTTAGCTTTATTATTAAAGCTTCACAACATGATCCAGTCTAAAATCCAGTCTACAATAGCTTGTAAAATAATCTATAATGTAACATAATGTAGACACAAAAAGCTGTAGTAACTCAGCGGGACAGGCAGCATCTCTGGACCCGAATCGTCACCCATTCCTTCTCTCCAGAGATGCTGCCTGTCCCGCGGAGTTACTCAAGCTTTTTGTGTCTAAACCAGCATCTGCATTACAAATGTAACATAATGTGTTCATTACGAAATATCCATTACATACTCTCCTTATCACGGACAGGAAATAAATAACCGGACTCCATAGTGTTTTGTAGTTGAGGAATCTAAATTTTGTGCAATCCAATTCATAAAATGAAATAAATACTGGAGTAATAAACCAACTGTAGTCAGTGAGCATCAAGAGGAAAGCATCGAACGGTTGGATTCATAACTGTTTCAGAGAAGGGTTGTTGTCAATTTTGGACATCAGTGATCATCGCTTTAAGACATCATCACTGGAGTTCTGGAAAAGCAATGTCCGAGGTCCAGCTGTTCCAGCTACTTCATCAATTATGTTTGAGCCGTCATAAGGTCAAAAGTAGGGATGCATAAAGTTATGAAATCTAGAATCATACAGCATGGAAACAGGCCCTTTGGCCCAACTTATGCATGCCAACCAAGATGCCCCATCTACACGAGTGCCACCTGCCTGCGTTTGGCCCATATCCCTTGAAACCTTTCCTATCCACGTACCTGTCCAAAATGTATTTTAAATGTTGTCATCGAACCTACCACAACTATCTCTGGCAGCCCATTCCATATACTCACCACCCTCTCTGTGTGAAGTAAGACTAAAGTTATTGACTATACCACTGTCAATAAAGTTATTGACTATGCCACTTCTCAAGTTAAATGAGGATGGGTGATAAATGCTAGCCATGCCCATGATGGCCAGAATCTGAAAAATGAATAAACATATATTTGCAAATCATTACTCAAGTTATTAATAACCCAGTTTTGCAGGTGAGTTAGCAAGACTGATGACAGACGAAGTATCTGTCACAGTAGAACCATTAATGATGAGCTCTTAAACAGAGGATAATTAACTTCATGGTTTGAAGGAGACGTGAGCAAGACCAGAATTTATTGTTGATTTCAACTTGGCCTTGAGATGGTGGTGGTGAGCTATCTTGTTACACTGCTTTAATCCTCCGGATGAAGGAATCTCACAGTGCTGTTGAAGCGTGAGTTCCAAGATTTAGTTCCAGCAAAACAAAGAAGTAAAGACAAAATATTTCCAAGTCACAATGACGTGTAAATTAGGAAGGAATTTGTAGGCTGTGACATATCCATATCCCTGCTGCCCTTGTCCTAAGTAGTGGTCAAGAGCTTGGAAAGTGGTATTAATGTATACAATGAGTACTTGCAGTGCATTTTGCTGATGGTATGCTCTGTGGTAATGGTATGCAATTGATGCACTGTGCATTTTCATGAAGGTTGATGATGGTTGAGACTAAAGAGCCTGTCCCACTTACAGGTCCTTTGCACGCAAATTACGCGACCTCGTGGTCGTGTTGTGGCGCACGGGCATCGTATGGCCGCGCGGGGCCAGTCCCACTTAGAAGCGCGGAGGGGGTATGTAGTTGTGCGCGATATCGCGCGGAGCTCCAAAATTTTTGTAGTGAACAAAATCTTTGCGCGCCAACGGCCTGTCGCGTAACTGACGGCCAAAGTGGGACAGGCCCAAGACCCTGGCACGACGCAACGTCTCACCTTCAACAGCAGCAGAAGCAGGCAAACGATCGCCGAACTCGGCCTGGGGCTCACGGCTGTTGTGGTCCGGATCCGCCCCCACTTCTACTCCCAGAGTGGGGCCAAGATGGCCATTCGCGGGTCCAGGCAGCGGGCAGTCGATGGCCGCACAGCGGTAGCCTGCCTGCCCCTTTTCCGGGGTTACGTCGGAGCTCGCGTGTCCCTAGAAAAGGAACATGCGGTGTCCATGGGGACTGTGGAGGCCTTCTGTGAACGCTGGTCACCTCAGGAGGTTGAATATATTATAGATAAAAATGCTAATATTTTAATTTGATAATTTTGTTTAAATTGCTTGAGCTTTTTCCGGGTCTACGTCCGTGCCCGCCTGTCCCTGGAGAGGGAACACGCGGTGTCCATGGAAACTTTGGAGGCCTCCGTGAATGCTGGTCGGCATTGGAGGTCGAGTGTTTTGTTGATAAAGTTGACGTTATATTAATTTGATGATCGTTTGTCTGTAAACTGTCAACATAGGCAGTTTTTGAATGTGTTAATACTCTATGTTTATTTTTATTTTTTGAATAAAAGTAGTTTCATAATAAAAAAAAGAAGAAAAAAAAAGAGCGGTGCCAAGAAAATTGAAGATAGACACAAAATGCTGGAGTAACTCAGCGGGACCGGCAGCATCTCTGGAGAGAAGCAATGGGTGACGTTTCGGGTCAAGACCCTTCTTTTCAGATTGAAGAAGAGTCTTGACACGAAACATCACCCATTGTTCCTCTCCAGAGATGCTGCCGGTCCCGTTGAGTTACTCTAGCTTTGTGTCCATCTTCAAATGACGTCACGCGCTCCAGACGGCTGTGCGTACGCATGTAATCGCGCCCGACCTTTGCTCGACCGTCTTGGCCCAACGCGACCACGAGGTTGGGTAATTTGCGTGCCAAGGACACGTAAGTGGGACAGGCCCTTAAGACCTTGTCCTGAAGAACAACTAGCGACAAGATCATTGTTGTCAATTTTAACAAACATCTTTGAAGTGAACACTGCCCAGTCCATCATGGGTTCCCACCTCCCCTCCATCGATGGGATTTACAGGAGTCGCTGCCTCATAAAAGGCAGGCAGCATCATTAAAGATCCACACCACCTTGGCCACACTCTCATTTCACCCCTGCCATCGAGAAGAATGTACAAAAGCCTGAAAAATGTAACATCCAGGTTCAGGAACATTGATTACTGCATCGGTGCTACCTCCTGCATGCATGCAGAACTCATGGACTTCATCAACTTCACCACCAATTTTCATCCTGCATTCAAATTTACTTCGACCATCTCCGACACCTCTCTCCCCTTTCATGATCTCACAGTCTCCATCAATGGTAATAAGCTATTGGTTGCCGTCTATTGCAAACACACTGACTCCCACAACTATTTAGACTACACTTCTTCCCACCCTGCTTCCTGTAAAGACTCTATCCCACTACTCCCAATTCCTCCGTCTACACCGTTTCTGTGCCTAAGATGAGGTGTTCCATACTAGGACATCCGAGATGTCCATATTCTTAAGGGAACGGGGGTTCCCCTCTCCCATCATAAATGAGGCCCTTACTCGTGTCTTCTCGGTACCTTGCAGCTCCGTCCTTGCTCCCCCTCCCCCGAGTCGCAACAGAGACAGATTCCCCCTAGTTCTTACCTTCCACCACATCAGCTGTCACATACAACACATAATCCTCAGAAATTTCCCCACCTCCAACGGGATCCCACCACTAGCCACATTTTCACATCTCCACCCCTTTCCGCCTTCCGCAAAGACTGTTCCCACTAACTCCCTGGTTAACGCATCCCTTTCCACCCAAAACCATTCCCTCCCCAGGTACCTTCCCCTGCAACTGCAGAAGATGCAACACCTGTCCCTATACCATATAACCATATAACCATATAACAATTACAGCACGGAAACAGGCCATCTCGGCCCTACAAGTCCATGCCGAACAAACTTTCTTTCCCCTTCTCCCCATACCTCCTCCCTTCACTTTGTCCAGGGACCCCGACAGTCCTTTCAGGTTAGACAGAGGTTCACTTGCACCTCCTCCAACCTCATCTACTGTATCCGTTGTTCAAGATGTGGACTGTTATATATTGGCGAGACCAAAGGCAGACTGGGCGGTCGTTCCGCTGAACACCTTTGTTCAGCCCACCTGAACCTTCCTGCTCCCGGCTGCTGGACACTTTAACTCTCCTTCCCATTCCTACACAGACCATTCTGGATTAGGTTTCCTCCATTGTCAGAGTGAGGCTAAACGTAAATTGGAGGAACAGCATTTCATATTTCGCTTGTGCAGCTTCCAGCCTAATGGTATGACTATTGATTCCCTCTCTCTCTAACCCTCCCCCAACCATGTCAAACTAGCTTCCCATTTTCACCCTAAAAACAGCTAACAATAGCATATTCATTCACTGTTCTTTCTCTCTACATCACCGTCTATATCTCTTGTTTCTACGGGTTAGACACTTATCCCTAACCAGTCTGAAGAAAGGTCTCGACCCGAAACGTCTCCCATTCCATCTCTCCAGAGATGCTGCCAGTTCCGCTGAGTTACTCCAGCTTTTTATGTCTATATATGTATACAGTGCCCTCCATAATGTTAAGGACAAAGACCCATCATTTATTTATTTGCCTCTGAACTCCACAATTTGAGATTTGTAATAGAAAAAAAATCACATGTGGTTACAGTGCACATTGTCAGATTTTAATAAAATTTGGTCTAACCATGTAGAAATTACAGCAGTGTTTATACATAGTCCCCCCCATTTCAGGGCACCATAATATTTGGGACACAGCAAAATCATGTAAATGAAAGTAGTCAGGTTTAGTATTTTGTTGCATATACTTTACGTGCAATGACTGCGTGAATGCCTACGGTTCATGGACATCACCAGTTGCTGGGTGTCTTCTCTGGTGATGCTCTGCCAGGCCTGTATTGCAGCCATCTTTAGCTTATGCTTGTCTTGCCATCACTCTGATATATTAATTTTCATCTCATCTGTCCACAAGACCTTTTTCCTGAACTGTGGTTACTCTTTTAAGTACTTCTTGGCAAACTGTAACACGACCATCCTATTTACGCGGCTAACCAGTGGTTTGCATCTTGCAGTGTAGTCTCTGTATTTCTGTTCATGAAGCCTTCTGCGGAGAGTGGTCATTGACAAATCCACACCTGACTCCTGAAGAGTGTTTCTGATCTGTCAGACCGGTGTTTGGAGGGGCTTCCTTTATTATAGAGAGAATCCTTCTGTCATCAGCTGTGGAGATCTTCCTTGGCCTGCCAGTCCCTTTGCGATTAGTAAGCTCCCTTTCTTCTTAATGATGTTCCAGACAGTTGATTTTGGTAAGCCTAAGGTGTGGATGATGTCTCTAACTGTTTTATTCTTGTTTTTCAATCTCATAATGGCTTCTTTGACTTTCATTGGCACAACTTTGGCCCTCGTGTTGATAAACAGCAATAAAAGTTTCCAAAAGTGATGGAAAGACTGGAGGAAAGACTAGATGCTGAGAGCTCTCTTATACCTGCATTGATGAGGCAATTAAACACACCTGAGCAATTACAAACACCTGTGAAACCATGTGTCCCAAACATTATGGTGCCCTGAAATGGGGGGGACTATGTATAAATACAGCTGTAATTTTATACAAAATGTATAAAAATATCCTTTAATAAAATCTGATAATGTGCACTTTAACCACATCTGATTTTTTTAAATTTACAAATCTCAAATTGTGGAGTACAGAGGCAAATAAATAAATGATGGGTCTGTCCCAAACATTATGGAGGACACTGTGTGTGTATATACTGTATGTATATACATACTGAACTTATTTTTCTCGTTTATTATATTTGTAGTGTACTGTGTTTACACATTCTGTTGTGCTGCTGCAAGTAAGAATTTCATTGTTCTACCTGAGACATATGACAATAAAACACTCTTGACTTGAAGTTTCACTCAGTCAAGTGCTTGTGGATTGCATGGATAATCATTTCCAACCTCTCCGTTTGAATTCAAGACTCAAGGGTGAAGTCAAGAGTGTTTTATTTTCATATGTCACAGATAGGACAATGAAATTTCTTACTTGCTGCAGCACAACAGAATAAGTAAACATACTACATAACGGGAGACAAAAAGAAAAAAAAGTTCAGTGTGTACATATACACATACACACACATACTTAAGAAATAAACTCAATAAATGCTTTTTGACCTCGATTTAACCAAGGATGTAATTAGATGGTGTGGTCTTGGCAAAAGTAATGGTAGTGAATTTTATAACCATGTATATTGACATTGGCTTAGCTTACATTTCTTGATGTGCATTAGGTTTGGATTTCTATCCCAGTTCATTTACATGTAGAATGTGCAAGAATAATAAGGGGTTTATTCTTGTCTTTCTGCGGACTGGTTAGCACACAACAAAAGCTTTTCACTGTACCTCGGTACATGAGGCAGTAAACTAAAGTGAACTGAAGGATTAAAAAAGGAATGTCATATGTTCCGAAGGAATAAAAGAAAGAGTAGATCATAACAATGCCATAATTCTTAATGTCGTTGAATTTCTAAAAGGCTTTAAGTTAGGAATAGCATGGTTGATAAATGGCTAAGGTTGGAGTAAGTTGACTTCAGAGACATACGTTAAGATAGGTAACAATCTACCCACAAATAATATAATAGCAAGTTAGGGTAAATGATAACTACCCCAAATCATCAAAAGAAAATAGACAATCCATAAGGATTACTGTTTGGAATGCTGTTTGTATGATTAACCTAATTGGGAATTAGTATTGCATTTTTTATGGATCATTCTGAGTCTTTACATGGAATTCTTTACATAGAATGCAATCACTAACTTCACACTGTCTCGGCTAAAGAAGGGTTTTGACCCGAAACGTTGCCTATTTCCTTCGCTCCATAGATGCTGCCTCACCCGCTGAGTTTCTCCAGCATTTATGTCCACCTTCCAGCATAATCAAGGACAAGTCTCACCGTGGACACTTTCTCTTCTCCCCTCTCCCATCAGGCAAGAGGTACAGAAGTGTGAAACCGCATACCTCAGGGATTCAGGGATAGTTTTTTTCCCAGCTGACATCAGGCAATTGAACCATCCTATCACCAACTAGCGAGCGATCCTGACCTACCATCTATCTTATTGGAGACTCTCAGACTATCTTTAATCTGACTTTACTGGACTTTAATTTGCACTAAATGTTAGTTCCTTTATCCTGTATCTACACTGTCAATGGCTTGATTGTAATGATGTGTAGACTTTCCACTGACTGGATATAATATAACCATATAACCATATAACAATTACAGCACAGAAACAGGCCATCTCGACCCTTCTAGTCCGTGCCGAACACATAATCTCCCCTAGTCCCATATACCTGCGCTCAGACCATAGCCCTCCATTCCCTTCCCGTCCATATAACTATCCAATTTATTTTTAAATGATAAAAATGAACCTGCCTCCACCACCTTCACTGGAAGCTCATTCCACACAGCCACCACTCTCTGAGTAAAGAAGTTCCCCCTCATGTTACCCCTAAACTTCAGTCCCTTAATTCTCAAGTCATGTCCCCTTGTTTGAATCTTCCCTGCTCTCAGTGGGAAAAGCTTTTCCACGTCAACTCTGTCTATCCCTCTCATCATTTTAAAAACCTCTATCAAGTCCCCCCTTAACCTTCTGCGCTCCAAAGAATAAAGCCCTAACTTGTTCAACCTTTCTCTGTAACTTAGTTGCTGAAACCCAGGCAACATTCTAGTAAATCTCCTCTGTACTCTCTCAAAAAGCTTTTCACTGTACCTCAATATGGCCAAACTAACTCAGGTTTTCAATCTGATGTGCATTTTCAACCTAAACACGTTGAATATCCAGGGATGTTTAAGAAGGAACTGCAGATGCTGGAAAATCGAAGTTACACTAAAATGCTGGAGAAACTCAGCGGGTGCAGCAGCATCAATGGAGCGAAGAAAAAAACTTCATGGAGCGAAGGGAAAATATCCAGGGATGACTGGTTAACATTGTCAATAGTGTTATTTATATCAACATGTCTTTGGATATCTGGATATAATAACATAATTTCACACATGAATAAGAAACACTTCTTGCATGTTCCTTTTTTAGCATTGCGGAGCCTTTGATGACACGTTATTTCCAAGGCAAAGTGCTATATTATAGGAATGTTACTGTATCATTATAAAAGGAATGCTATTATATAATGATGTCACAGTAACCGATTGAACAATTTATACCATGTTCTTGAAAAGAAATGTAAACACGAGGATCTTGGTTACATTTTCCTGTGCACAGTGCCAACCCATTGTGCACTTCGATGCTTTACAGCAGAAAAAGTGCTATTTCAATCATCAGTATGGCAGGGTTACATTTCATTTCCCACGAGGAGATAGCTCTCTTCATGGAACCGGAAGATCAAAGAGGTCATTTCCTGCCTTGTTGTGGAATGACCAAAAATTTTAATGTGGATTAAAAGTTCAATAAGCTATTGGCAGAGAAAAAAAATGTTTTAACTAGATTCTTCCGGCATTACATTGATGAGACGATGGTGATAATGATGATGGAGGGACAAGAGTGAAAATACTCTCCCATTAAAGTGACCTTCTTCTACGATCAAACTCTGATGGTCATCAAATTGTATTACTAATTCCTATAATTTTTACTATAATACACCATCTGAATACCCCCAAAAGGATTGGTTTTAGAAGATCTCTTTTTAAGTTTATTCATTGAGGTTTACTTATATATGTGACAACAATGACTCCTGTTCCATGGCGACACTCGATATTGTTCACTCCTCAATCAAAGAATGCACAGATGAGAATATTGTCTATTCCATTCATGGTAAGTCCCTGTCCCTGTCCCCCCCCCCCCCCCCCCCCCCCCCGTCATTTGATAAATATTTAATTCAGGTATTCACCTGCCATGTACAACTACCTCCATTCTGAGTCTAGAAAATTGAGTCAATGCTGAAAATGAAATGTGATGATCAAAAATGCAATTATTTATTTTAATGTATTAATAGCAACACATTATCTACGTTTAGTTATTTGTCACAAAGAATGTAGTGTTATTCCATTGCTGAAACTGCCTGTGAGGAAATTAGCAGGAATAGTATATGTTAAAATATGTAACCTTTGGAAAAGTTCCTTGGGTTTATTTGCTGTACCCCTCACCTTCTATCTACCACTTTCCCACAGGGGCGGTTAGGAATATAAATTTACTACATCAGGGATCAGAAATATTGACTATTTGGTGATATTTCTGTTTAGATTATAGCTGAACATCATTCATGTTCTACTTTCCATCATGCATATTGTCAAATCATTTTCCTTGAACAGAATTTTGATTTTATAAAAAATAATGCTGAGAGACTTTAACTGAACATAGGCAAGAAGTAGCTTTCAATTCTTTGGCAGTGATGTGGTTAAATTCACTGCATATTTTGACCCCCAAGTCTGGCAAATGTTTTGGAATGAAACACATCTGGTTTATGGGACGTGCTTCTACACTGGGAACAATGAACTTGTTTCATTACTGTGTCAAAGGAAGCAGTTCTTAACTGCACAGTGTAACCTATTCAATACCAGATCCCCAAAGGTTTAATTCAATAGTTGATATTTTTGTTTATTTTGTCATGCACCGAAGAACTAATGTGATTTGCCTGAATAGTCGCCACATGTCAGAAAATTGTCCTCGTTCCTGGTTAGCTGACATTAGCAGGCAGTAGGTTCTAGTGGGCCTATTTACATCCAAGGAATGAAGCTGGTTACTTTGTCAACCCGATGAACCCAGTCATAAATCAAAATGATGGATGTTTCAGATCACTTGCATGCACTTCATGTTTTGTCAACTCACGGCATCTAAAGATCTGTTGACAAATCATGGACTACCAACAGATTTGGAACTTCCTGACATGTGCTGCATGCATGAACCTGGCGAGGTGTGTTACAAATATTTCCCGGTTATGGAAATTGAACAAGTTTGTCACTTGTTTCCATAACTGTCGACAAGAAGTAATCAAATGTTGTTCACTTTTTCCAGAATTTCTCATCAAATATCAGCAATTTTTTAGATCTGCCTGCATAGCTATTAAATCACACTCTGGCAACTTAAATCACACTCTGACAACATAAAACATAATAAAGCAAGCTGACATGTTATCCAACACTATATTTGAAACTCTTACAATGATTTTGTGAGATTAGATCACAAAGTCATCAAATATAGGCAGGTAATCCCCACAGCATAAACCCCTTACATGTTTGCAAGAATAAAATTAATTACTTTATTCATCCCCAATTTCTGAATTCCTATATTTGCCCATATTTAATTGCTTTGTTGTGATCTGATATGAAAATGGGGAAGACATTTAGCTTTGGTCATTAACCTAAATTATAGCGCACAACTTCGGGCCTGCAGGCCACATCTGGCTCATGAGGCATTTTTATCTGTCTCTTCACAGAGAACAATAAGCCACTTGCTCTCAAGTATCCCGTTCACACTAACCTGCAGTGACAAATTGGACCTTGAAACCAAAGCTTGAAAAAGTCAAACCATGCAGTGTGCAGGGACTAATTACAAATGAAAAATCCTACACCAGAAATACTTTAAAAGTTGTGTAACAATATGCTGAAACCTGTACCCATTAGATTAGATTGTTCAGAAGGTGTGTAACTGAGGGCATTGTGTTACTTAGTGTTAGCAATCAAGGATGAATTTATTTCCCGTATTTTTATTTTAAGGTGCTTCTCAAGGTGGGAAAACAGAGTCAATATTGCTACCTATAATCCATTGACTTATTTTGGTCAAAATGTGTAAAACATTGACATATAGGAAAACTTATTAAAACAAATAATACTACTTAAAAAAAATACTTAAATATAAATATTTTAAAATCATTACATATTGAGATGATTCATGAAAAAAAAAATGAAAAAAATTAAAATAATTAAATGCTTTTAAATTTATAGTTCAACACATTAATTCAAAACCTGAAACTTGCCTGTTTTAGCGGTAAATGGAATCGCTAAAACTGAACCAGGACTCTCGACAGCACAGATTTTGATGATCAGCCATGATCATATTGAATGGCGGTGCAGGCTCGAAGGGACGAATGGTCTACTCCTGCACCTATTTTCTATGTTTTTATGTTTCTATGTGTGCACTGTAATTGGGAATTTACTGGGAAACCTTGTTCCTGGGATTACCTTGTGACTAGTGTTACATGGAAACCTTGAAGATGAAGTTTTGGTGTTAGACTCCACAAGGTGTCCAATGTCAGAGGGCAGTTGGAATGACAGCATCTTGACCCGGTGAGGAAGTTTGAGATTTCTATTTTATGTCAGTTGGCATCAGACGTGATTCGGATTCTCATTCTGCCACACAATAAAATCTATACTCCACCTGACTTCAAATACATACCTTATATCACTTGCAATCAAAGATTTTTTTTTTTCCCCCATGTAGTTTTACATTGAGATGAGCCAAAGAGTTTCCTTTTCAAAAACAAAGAGGGGTGTCAAAAATTCTTGGTGTTTGCAATTAACACTCCGGTGATTTGTCAAAATCAGCAGTTGTTAAAACGTACTCATCTTCAGAAAGAAGGGATAATTAACAGCTACATTTAATTTTAACAAAAAAGAAAGAATCAACTTAAATAAAAATCACCTACTGATTTCAACTTTCAAGAGTAATCAATGATGTGCAAATAAACTAAAACTATTTGTGACTAAATGTCTGGATAAGAAGCAATTGAAAGAAACATATAATTCACAATACAAGGTAAATTACCTCTGGGAGTGTTATATCTGTCATCACATACTCTTGGAGTGGAGAGCTGATCTTTTGGGATTCAATGAGTTTAGCTAGTTTTAAGACTATACATGCAGTCACTATAATTTTGAACTGCATGCGGAGAGAATAAAAGAGGGTTTTTGTGCCATATGCATAGCTGGAAACTAGACAGCATGGAACTTTCTTTCAGCTCAATGCGATCCAAAGTTGATTTTACTGTGAATATGTCAAGTTAGTGAGTGTTTCTCAGTGAAATTTAGCGACTGGCAGAATTGGATTGGGCAGGTCCCGTTACAATCCATATGAATGTTCCTGATAATTTCCCAGTGACAGACATGTCCCTAATGTGAGTCATCATGAAAGGCATATTTCAGCCCATTCTTATAAAAAACTGTAGCTGAAAGCTCCAGTTAATTACCTTTGTGGGATAGTTAAACATGAACTGGGGGGCTCTTGTTTTACAGTACTTGCCAATAAAGGGAAAACTGATGATTAAGCAGCTGTTGGCCACTCACCTATCTCCCAAAAATCCACAAGGTGTGCCTGGGCTAGAAATGGGAGATCATTTAGACACATTAGATCATGCATAGACCTATCTTAGCAGGCTTTGACTTTTAAAGGCTGGAATTACTGAGATTTTTGATATTTAGTGGGATGATAATGGTCTACTCAATTGCTTTCTTCTTGGAGGTTGAGGTCATGATAATTCTCAACTTCTTGGTCTCTGGATCATGCCACTGATCACTGATCTCCGGAGCCTGGGATCCCTCGTGGGGGACCCGGGGAGAAGAAGAAGCCACCACCCGCGACCAACTTCTACCGCGGGCGCGGCGGGGACTTACCATCAGGAGCGGGGTCCCTCACCAGGGATCTCTAGAGGGGAGCTTCGACTGCTGGCCCTGCAGTCTGTGGTGCTTCTGGCTGCGGCGCAAACATTAAATCTCCGACCGCTGGCCTGCGGCCTACACCAACTTGAAGACGCGGTCTCCGGTGGCGGCTGCAGAGGGCTGAGGTCCCGACCACGAGGTAAAATGGAGGAGGACTGGCCAAATGTTGTGCCTTCCACTATAGTGATGAATGCTGTGGTGGATGTTTGTGTTATATTTTTAGTGTGTTTTTGTGTGTTCTTTTTCATTGCACCGCTGCTGGCAAATTCATTTCACTTGCACTTTATGTGCAATGTGACGAATAAAACGGATTCTTGTTGATTGTTGTTGAAATAAACAGACAATACACAGCAAGTCCGACCGCATCTGTGGGAAGAGAAACAAAGGCAACATTTCAGGTCTGATTGTTGTTGTTGCCTTATTTCTCAGTCTGTTGCTCCCAGAGTATAAAAATGAAAGTATAATGAAGATTGTCTAAGGAGGGAGTGGGACATATATCAGCTGAAATGTTGGGGGGAACAATTAAAGATGGAATTGAATCCAGACATGTGCAAGGTAATGCACTTTGGGAGGTCAAATGTTGACATCACATATAGATTAAATGGTAAGCAAGTTCGTATTGCTGAGATAATTGTACCTTGGTGTGCAAGTCCATAACTCCTTGAAAGTGGCAGGACAGGTGCATAAAGTAGTGGAAAGTCATTTGGTAAGCTTGCCTTCATTGGCAAAAGCATTGAGAATAAAAAAATGGGATGTCAGTTTGTAGTTGCTAAAACAATCTTTAGACCGTGCTTGAAGTATTGTGTAAATTCTGGTCACCGCATTTCAGGTAGCTATAGAAAGAGTGCCAAAGAAATTCACCAGGATGTTGCCTGGAATGGTGGGCGGTAGACTAGACATTACTTTTAGACTTTAGGGATACAGCATGGAAACAGGCCCTTCAGTCCACTGAGTTCATGCTGACCAGCGATCACCCCATGCACCAGCACTGTACAACACACTAAGAACAATTTTACCATTTACTGAAACCAATTAATCTACAAACCTGTACATCTTTGGAATTTTAAAGAAACCTGGAGCACCTGGAGAAAACCCATGCGGTCACAGGGAGAATGTACAAACACCCTCTAACACTACCATAGCCAGGTCTCTGGTGCTGTAAGGCAAATCTACCGCTGTGCCACCGTGCCGCCCATAGCTATAAGGACAGATTGGATAGGCTGTTTGGTTCATGTTCTTTCAATAAACAGGAAACATTACAATTCAATGTATACCCTAAAAGACAAAAATAAAGTGGTGCATACCAGCTGCACCCAAAGTACTTGCATTGTGATGTAGCAATATACATGGTAATAGAGATGACTGCTCTAGATCAGCACAAGTGAGATCTAAAAATCACAATAAAGTATTGTTTGCATACATACTTGGCAATTTTTTAGCTTCCATCTCCTGGGGGCTCGTGTCTATCAGGGAGGCTGCTTTAACCATGGGAATCATCTTCCCAGTGTGATAAGGATATTACACAAGAGAAGTCCTCCATCTACTATCCAGATGCTTCCTCTGCTCACAGTTTAAGTCTAAACGTGTAGGAGATGAAAACGTTTGAGTTGTTTTATCATGATTCAACATCTGGAAGTTTGGTTTCTTCGTACAAAATGGAAGGAGTATGAGGTCAATGCTAGAATAAGGACTGGGGTAGTGTACAAGAGCATTTGGTATGTGAGAGGTGTGGTTATAGAAACTTTCAGTAAAGATGTGTGCATTTATTTTTATATAAATATGTCCATATGGGAGTTATATCTAGGTGTGTATGGTTCATGGTGATATAGCTTGCAAGATCATTACATTTTGTTTCATTACTGCGCCATTGGGTTGGAATTCGCTCATTCTTGGAGGAGATGCTTTGAGCCATCTTCTGTAAGTTTTTCTTATGGTTTTCTTAGAGTCTCTGCTCTACTTTCATCTACTTCCTCCCAGGTGCATAGGGCTGCAGGAGTTGCTGGTCTTCGGACAACTATATTACTGCTTCTCTGCAAACCTCTCACCCTCTCATCCAGCAGCTAGTATCTTCGGCATGGTGCTTCATGTGTAGTGCTGCTGTTTATCAGCAATGACGAGTGTGACCTTAAGGGATGAGGCCCTTTGCTAACTGCGTTCAGCGAAAGTATCAGCAGCTGCACTGAATTTGGCTTAGCATTTAGCTTGAAAGCACTCAACATTGGCGTCCGTATTACATACAGGGATAAAAAAACAGATTGCTGAAAGTACTCTGCGAGTCAAGCAGCATCCGTGGAGGCAAAAGGTGCAAATTGACATTTCCGGTCAAGAATGAGCGGATTGACATTTCGGGTAGGAGGGAAGAGGGATGATTGCCAGTATACATCTGTACAAGATGGGGCGCATGCAAAGGCTGGTGGGTGAATCAGATGGGGAGGGTATGATGGACAAATCGAACCAGGTAATGGAATGATAAAGGTGAACGAAGGGAGAAGAATGGAGACACATGGAACTGAAGATACTGGAATGTTGTGGTAACTCAGTGGGTTAGGCAGCATATCTGACAAGAATGGATAGGCAATGATTCGGGTCAGGACCTTTCTTCAGATTCATGATCTGAAACATTGCCTATCCATCTATATTACTAACAGTGTGATCTTAACCACTTCCTGTTGTTCTGTATATTGATTTCAGAAAAAACGCTGCCACTTACGGCTGTGATTTTTGTCCATCTTACTCAGTGTCCCCCTCGCTGAGGATTTTTCTCATCGATGAAAAATAAAAGAGGGACAATAAAACCCGGAAGTGTTGAGTGCCTCAGTCAGTCTCTGCAAGATGGGGGAGCGAGAGGGTCACGTATCTCAGTCTGAGCTGTGAATAACACTGAACACATGTCTACTAAACTGTGAGTGGTTTTACTGACCTGTCAGTGCCCTTAATGTGGTTTGAAAATATAGTTTGGAAATGCTTAAGCTGTGTTGCCTTTGGTTTGGAAATGCTAAAGCTGTGTTGCCTTTGGTTTGGAAATGCTAAAGTTGGGTTGCATCTGGTATGGAAATGCTAAAGCTGTGTTGCCTTTGGTTTGGAAATGCTAAAGCTGAGTTGCCTAATTAGTTGCCTTGCCTAATTAAAGTTGCCTTGCCTAATTAAAGTTGCCTTGCCTTCTATATAATTAAAAGTCTAATCTTGACCACTTCCTGTTTGCGCTTTATATTGATTTTAGAAACAAATGCTACCACGTACGGCTATGATTTTTGGCCATCATACTCAGTCCCCCTCTGCTCATCAGGTGCCGAGGATTTTCCCATCGATGAAAAATAAAAGAGTTATTAATGTTTAAAAAATGTTGAGAATATCTCTCCTGTCAATCATGCCATTCAGATTCAGATTCAGATTCAGATTCAGATTCAATTTTAATTGTCATTGTCAGTGTACAGTACAGAGACAACGAAATGCATTTAGCATTTAGCATGCCATGAAGGCCACTCCCCTTCTGGTGGGAGTGGGGGGGGACTATAAAACCCAGAGGTGTGGGCAAGGCTCAGTCTCTGCAAGATGGAGGAGGGAGAGGTCATGACTCACTGTCTTTAGCGGCCTTGCACTCTGCTTGAAATGGTATTAAACTGCACTTGAATTTGGTGGCCTGGCACCCTGCTTGAAATGGAATTTCAAGGAATAGCCATGAGTCAACTGTCAGCCCACCAGCCGTGAGTGAGTGAGCTGCCAGCATAACAGGTTTGAGTGACTGAGCCACCAGCCCAAGAATCTATTTGACCCAGAATGTCCATACTAGCCCTCTGGAAACCAGTCCCTTCAGCCCACATAACCCATACTAGCGCCCCAGATGGCACAAAGTTAAAGATCAGACATTGTAGATTTCATTAAAATAATGTTTTGCCAATCTTATTCTTTGAATAAATAAAGGTAATAGAGAGATACAAAGAACTGCAGCTACTTGTTTAATGTAGCTTGTGACATTTTCCAAGAGCTTCCGCTAGTGTGTTCATGATAAAGGGCAAAGCATATGGAGTTAGGGGAGTAAGTAACAGCATGGATAGCAACTGCCTACAAAATAGGCAAAGAGTGAACACTGCACATGTGGTAAAAAGCAGGAATTGGTTTTTTGCACAGAGGTATGAGATGTTGTTCTGTTCACAATTTGCATTTGGCCTCTTTAGCGATTGAAAAGATAATGAGAACCCTACACTGGGATTCATTTGCATGGCACAAAAAATAAAGGAGAGACGTTTATTCAGTAGAATTTGATGAGACCAAATACTACACCAATCTTGGGCTGTGTTTAAATGAAATATAGCTGTATAGAGCATACAATGAAGGATTACTTGTTTATATGAAGCTGAGATTACATTCACATTAGTAAAGAGTGAACCGCTAGTGTATCTAGAAAAGAGAAGAAATTGAAGAGGAGAAATGTTGTACCCACTTTTCCTCCACCCTTTCTTTTTGTAACATGCAAAATGTTTGCTTTTCAGATTAAGTAATTAGCGTGTTGCTAAATGTAAGAACACATGGTACTTGAGAGACTTGCAGCTGCCATTGTGCAAAACAGAAATTAATGCTACTAAACATTATGGGCAGTGGGAAGAAACAATGTGCAGAGATGGCAAATTGCAAATCAATGATGCATGCTAAAAACCACAACAACCCTAGCACTAAAGGGATTCATTTGCAGAGGAGACAAAAAATAAAGGAGAGACGTTTATTTCAGTAGAACCTTGATGAGACCAAATACTACACAAGGCTTTGGGCTGTGTTATAAATGAAATATAGCTGTATAAGCAATCAATGAAGGATTCATTGGGATGATAAGAAAAATGAGATTATATTCTTATTAGTAAAGAGTGAACACGTTAGCATATCTAGAAAAGAGAAGAAATTGAAGAGGAGAAATGTTGTACCCACATTTTTCCTCCACCCTTTCTTTTTGTAACATGCAAAATGTTTGCTTTTCAGATTAAGTAATTAGCGTGTTGCTAAATGTAAGAACACATGGATTACTTGAGAGACTCTGCAGCTGCCATTGTGCAAAACTTCGTTGGCTCGTCTCCACTGTCCAAAATGCTGCCGCTCAGTGGAAAGAAACGGAACTCGCAAGAGGGAGCACATTTTAAAGGAATATGGCCTCCCTTCACTGGCTTCCAGCCAACAGTGCTATTAAACAGATAAAGAGGAGTTTTTCAATCTGATGGCCTCGCCATACATTACCTCTCTGTGCTTTGCTCCACCAAGATTTCCCATGCTTTTCCCATTGCTCAGTCTGGATATACAGGTACCAAGGTCTAAGCGGAAGCTCAGAGGGGATAACCTTTGATCATTTATAACTTGAGGTTGGACACATGGCACTCTGGAACTTTCTTGTTATTCACTGAGACAGGCCCCTTCACTGTCCATGGTAAATGCATCCTCCCTAAAAAACTCACTTTTATTCACTGGCTTTCGACACTGGCTGAGACATTGTTCCTGTTTTAGTGCTTTTAATGTCTTTTAATTTTTTACTGTTTTTATAGTCCTGTCGTCTTAATGGTTTTAGTAGTTTGTAATAAAACTTTTTGTTGATTTCCCATGTACAGCACTTTGTGGTAACTGATGTTGTCTAAAAGCGCTTTATAAATAAAGTTATTATTATTATTATTATTATTCTCCATGTTCGCTAGTGATGCTGCCTGATCTGCCGAGTCACTCCAGCTCTTCGTGTCCTTTCACGATGCCAAGTTAAACTGATCTCATCTGCCTGCATATGATCCATATAATGTCCAATGAATGGCCTTTGTAACCATTGACAGTGCAGGCTCTAAAGTAAAAAAACTAGTGCATGCTGCCGCATTTGCAGATTTTCTAAATTCTATCCCCTGACCTGTTGCAAGATAATTATTCTTGATCACTGAAAAGTAAATGAGAACACCAGGGTTCTTGTTTCATATGAGCTGAACCGCCGTTAAAGGTAAGGCGTTGAACTGGCATGAAGGAAGGGAAATAGATTGATCTCAGTGTCACATTTCAACACCCACTTGGTTGTGTAGAAACATTTGTAGAAGATGTGAGATCTCAGTCATCTCATTCAGCCTCCCTGCCAGATCTAATATTCCACAGCAATATCTACTCACAGCGTGAAACAAATTAGGATAAAATATCTTGTTGCTTAATTCCCTGCTGATGAAAGTGACAGTGTATTCATTTCTGGCAAGATTCCACTTGTCTAGAAAAAAAAACACACCACTAAAAGTGATTCACAGTTAAAATATTAGAAAATCATTCTCTTCATTCAGATTGTGATCTGACACAAATCTGTTGTGTTTTAAAAAGCTGTGTTCAGTCTCAAATCTTTAAGGTGAAAACTTATCCCTCATAATGTCAGATAAAAAATGCATTAAAAAGAACTGAAGGCACACTTCGAGTCTATTGGCCAGCAGCTCATTTCTGCTAACATTTGGATTTTTTTTCTGATGTGCCATAGGAGGTTAGTGAATGCAAACAATATTATCATATGATGTTTAACTATGAAGTGATAGGGTTGCTTTGATTACTACATTTTCACAGCTAATAAAACTGTCAGTAAAGACAACTAGGAATCCCACCTGGACCCATAAAGCTAAAACCAAACATTTTTGTTCAATCCTTTAAGGAAACATAAATCATTCCTTTCTGTTTTGGCATCATAAGGAGTTCCCAATGCTGTCAAAAAATCAAACGGACTGTCATTTGTAACAGGCTCAATATTTCATTCAGTGTGTAGTAATGGTGTTTGTCACTGACCTTGACAAAAACTTCCTACAAACAAGTTGCGATTTCAGCGGCATGGATTTCATATTTCTTGGCATTAGTTGCTCTCAGCCATGGAAGTCTCTGAAGTCATGGAACTGTACAGCACAGGAACAGGCCTTTCAGCCCACCTTGTCTGTGCTGCCCATGTTGTCATATTGAGAAAGTCCCATTTGCCTGCTTTTGAACCATGCGTCTCTAAACCTTTCCTTTTTAAACCTTTCTTAAAGTCATAATTGTATCAGCTTCTATAGCTTCACTTGGGAGCTCATTCCAGATGTGGACTACCCTCTGAGTGAAAAGGTTTGCTGAGGTCCCAATTGAATATCCAGGACAAGGGGTCACAGCTTAACGATAAGGGGGGAATCCTTTAAAACCGAGATGAGAAGAACTTTTTTCACACAGAGAGTGGTGAATCTCTGGAACTCTCTGCCACAGAGGGTAGTTGAGGCCAGTTCATTGGCTATATTTAAGAGGGAGTTAGATGTGGCCCTTGTGGCTAAGGGGATCAGGGGGTATGGAGAGAAGGCAGGTACGGGATACTGAGTTGGATGATCAGCCATGATCATATTGAATGGCGGTGCAGGCTCGAAGGGCGAATGGCCTACTCCTGCACCTAATTTCTATGTTTCTATGTTTCTATGTTTCTAATATCTACACTCTCATCTTAAGTCTTGGCCTTTATTTCAAGATGATTGGTGTTTAGAAATGGGGAAGTGTTGTTGCAATTGCACAGTATACTGGTGAAGTCACACCTTGGGTATTGTGTGCAATTTTGATTCCCTTATTTAGGAAAGGAAGGTTATTGAATCATTGGAGCCAAGAGATTCACTAGTAAATGAAATTGAAAAAACTTTAGAGACTGAAATTGTTCAACAAACCCAAATTTAACTGGGTAAGAAAAATGGTTTTGCCTCTGGGATTTCCCATCAGAACGAGCTTCACTGGAGATTCACTAGTCTGATTCTTGCAATGATAGAGTTGTCCTGTTCTGAGCAGTTGAGGAAATTAGATCTAAACTCTTTGAATCTTAAAAGATTAAGGGTCGAGCTTATTTGATCTTAATTCAAATTCACACATGCACTGACTTCACAGCCCAACACCCGGACTTCCATCTGTATATATGTATGTAGCGCCGCAAAATTGTGCCCCTATCCCCCCTCCCCTTCTCCCTTCTGTTTTTTTGTTTTTCTTTTTCTTGTTTTTTGTACTAAATTATATGTATGCACTGAGTACGAGCAGCTTTCAATTTCACTGTACATGTATAGTGACAATAAATGGCATATCTATATCTATCTATCTATCTTATTGAGACAAACAGGACTTCAAAAATGGGCATTTCAGAGTGGATTTTGAGATATTTCCTCTGGTGGCAACAACTCAAATGAGGTGAGATAGTTACAAGGTTAAGGAGCACTCTTCATTTAAAAGTGAGGCGCACGGAACTTCTCGCAGAGGGTAATAAATCTCTGGAATTTTCTACCTCGGAGTTTTGCAGAGGCTAGATCAATGTAGATGTTTAAAAAAGAGATGAATAATTTTTGAGAGATCGCGGGCGCAGCAGAAGAGTTGCAGCGCTGGAGATCCAGGTGCAATCCCGACAATGGGTGCTGTCTTGGGTTTTCTTCGCGATCTTTGGTTTCTTCTCACACTCCAAAGACGTACAGTGTTTGTAGGTTCATTGGCTTGGCATGAATTTAAATTGTACTAGTTTGCGTAGGACAGTGCGGGGATTGCTGGCTGGTGTGGACTCGGTGGGCTGAAGGGCCTGTTTCTGTGCTACATCTCTAAACTAAACTAAAATTAAGTCAGGGAATTGACAGCTATGGAGAACCGGCACAGAAGAAGACATGAGGCCTAGGGCTGATTAGCTGTGACCATATTGAAAGGCAGAGCAGGCTTGAAGGATGGCTCCTGTTCTTTAGGTTTTTATACATAAAGAAGCATAGAGCTTTACAACACAAAACAGACCCCTCAGTCCAAACATGCCAACCAAAAAGCTAGTCCCATTTTCCATATTTCTGTAACCCTATCCTATCCTTGTATCTGCCTTAATCTCTTTCAAACATTGTAATTGAAACCCCGTCTATTACTTCCATTGGAAACTTGTTCCATAGATCCACCATCCTGTGTGAAAATCTTGTCCTCAGATCTATCCTCTATCTTAAACCTAAGTCCTCTAGATGCCCTACCTCAGATAAAATACAATGACAAGCTAGTTGATGTCCCTTATAATTGAACAACCCTCCATAATCCAACAGCCTCTCTTCACTCCAGGGAAACTAGTCTCAGCCTATTTAATATCTCCTGATAACACTCCAGTCTGGGATCATCCTTGTGAATCTTTTCTGCACCGTCTCTAGTGTAATCACATGCTTCCTCCAGCATGGCGACCAGAACTGCTGACAATACTGCAAATGCAGTCTAACCAACACTTTCTACAATGGTAACATGATGTCCCAACTCTTATCTGGAATGCCATTGTCAATGAAGCCAAGTGTATCAAGCGTTATCTTCACCACACTAACTATGTTGCCACCTGTATTTGTACTGCTCAGACTCTCAATTCAAAGTGCACCCTGACATACATTGTGTATGTCCTGGCCTGGTATAACTTCGCAAAATATATCACTTCACACTTGTCTGAGTTAAATTCCAATCTCCATCACTTTGCCATCTTTTCCTTCAGCGCCCAGACAGCTGGCCTTAAATGTGGACTCTTGGCCGCATCAACATATTCTTAATAATCAAAATATTCCCAATGAGTAGGGAGGTTGACACATTCTTGATTAAGGAAAGAGTCAGGGGCTATGGGGAGAAGGCAGTTGAGTGGGAAAGATAGATCAGCCACGATTGAATGGCAGAGTAGACTTGATGGACCAAATGGTCTAATCCTTCTCGAATTTATGAACATGTTTTTGAGTCTTATTTCATCCCATCCCTCAATGCTATAAGATTACCTAGAAACAAGCAACTACAGATAGTGGTTTAAAAAAAAATCAAACAAATGCTGGAGTAATTCAGTGGGTCAGGCTACATCCTTGAGAACATGGACACGTTACACTTTGGTACAGTTCTTCAGACTCAGGTTGTAAGCTCACACTGGGTAATGCTTCGAGATTTCGCGCTTCAGTTGATTTGAAAATTAACCGTAAACTTTCTTGCAATAAAATCATTTTCCACGTGCTTTGGCATATTCTCACACTGTGGGGCTTCTTATTTATATAATGGCATTTGTTCGAGGCCATTGATTTCGAGAACGTAATTTCAAACCCTCTTGTGGATATAAAGAAATAGCCCGGACAAATAATTTATTTTCAATTAAATTTATTTTCTTGTCACAATTGCAGAAGAGCAAGTGGAGTCCTGGTATCTGGTAAAACATCTTTAAATGACACCACAAAAAAACTAATACCGAAAGAGAAAATGCTGAAACTACGCAGTGGGCCAGACCACATCTGTGGGAAGAGAAACAGAGCTAAGATTTCAGGTCAAAGATGTGAAGGTCTCAGACCTGAAATGTTGCCTTTGTTTCTCTTCCCACAGATGCGGTCGGACTTGCTGTGTATTGTCTGTTTATTTTAACTATAGATTTCCAGCATCTCGGATGATTTGATTTTCAAATAACAAGATGATGATTGGTCAAATTAACAACTGTTTGTAAGTGTAACGGCTCCTCAATATTAGTACACAACAACAATTTCATAGTAACTCATTATCTCTGAAATGATTTGGAAATGGTTTGTCTGTGTGGCATGAACAAGACAAACACACAGATAGTTAACGGTGTCTTATCAACCCAGTCTGCATCATGATGCGTACCGCACAAAACAAAATCTTATTTTGTGGGCTCTACATGTCCGATGTAACCTCCGATAGGTGAAGCCAACACATTTCCTGCTCCGTGTATGATTACGGGAAAAACATTTCAGCTTCTCACCATAAGACTTAAGGATTTTACAATGACCAATTTTGCACCATTGCTGAATTGCACCATACTCATTGCAAAGTGAGAATGACGGGAAACGGAGGGTGGAGATGAGTCCACTTCAGGAACAAAATCACATAACTACCATGGTGGCACCTGCTTTGTGCTCAGTGCATCATGGTGCACTCAATTCTGCTCCCCTGATCTAGACCTTGGCTTTGGAGCCTCAACCTGGCTTCTTGACTTCCTAATCTGCAGAGATCAGTCAGTTAGAATTGGCCATAACATTTCCTCCACCCTGACCCGCAACACTGGTGCCCCTCAGGGTTGTATCTCAGTCCCTTGCTCTACTCTCTCTACACCCATGAATATGTGTACAAGTACAACCACAACTCGAACTTTTAGTTCACCGGCGATACCGTTATTGGTGGTAACAATGAGATGAAATACAGAAAAGAAATCGAGAACCTTTTTTTTAACGTGTCATCATCATCGTTGTTGAAAACACGAGCGACGCAGTGGTGTGGTTTGCGACGGGCGCGGTGACGGATGCACCACACATCTCTGTCCTCCATGCAGCTGGAAAGCTCCACCTTTGCCTCTACACATGCGTCTTCCATCACCTTCTTCAGCATCGCCTTGATTGGCCGCCTCGGGTCATGTCTCCCATGGGTGGGGATCCCACAGCACAACCTTGTCTGCTGGCATTTCTGGGTGGTGGTGGCAGTGACCAGCGAGACTCAGCCTTCTCCACCTGATCTTCTCGGTCAGAGGTGGAATCCCCGCATAGAGCTGGCCGTTGGTGATGTGGCCGATTAGGAAAAGGGGAGATGCAACGAGACCTGGGTGTCATGGTACACCAGTCATTGAAAGTAGGTATGCAGGTGCAGCAGGCAGTGAAGAAAGCGAATGGCATGTTAGCATTCATAGCAAAAGGATTTGAATATAGGAGCAGGGAGGTTCTACTGCAGTTGTACAGGGTCTTGGTGAGACCACACCTGGAGTATTGCGTACAGTTCTGGTCTCCTAATCTGAGGAAAGACATTCTTGCCATAGAGGGAGTACAGAGAAGGTTCACCAGACTGATTCCTGGGATGTCAGGACTTTCATATGAAGAAAGACTGGATAGACTCGGCTTGTACTCGCTAGAATTTAGAAGATTGAGGGGTGTTCTTATAGAAACTTACAAAATGTTTAAGGGGTTGGACAGGCTAGATGCAGGAAGATTGTTCCCGATGTTGGGGAAGTCCAGGACAAGGGGTCACAGTTTAAGGATAAGGGGGAAATCTTTTAGGACCGAAATGAGAAAAACATTTTTCACACAGAGAGTGGTGAATCTGTGGAATTCTCTGCCACAGGAGGTAGTTGAGGCCAGTTCATTGGCTATATTTAAGAGGGAGTTAGATGTGGTCCTTGTGGCTAAAGGTATCAGGGGGTATGGAGAGAAGGCAGGTACAGGATACTGAGTTGGATGATCAGCCATGATCATATTGAATGGCGGTGCAGGCTCGAAGGGCCGAATGGCCTACTCCTGCACCTATTTCTATGTTTCTATGTTTCTCCAATTGACATTTTGAACTTTTCTGAGCATTCGAGTGTAGGTACCATCGAGAGACTTGGACAGTGGTCGAGTGAGAGTCCATGCGTCACACCCGTACAATAAAATGGACTCAGTTTGAGAATCCGAGATGTCCAGATTTTCCCCATGTTACTGAGGGGAAATCATGACAATGATCTAGCCCTTAACATCAGCAAAATGACATCAACCATCTGTCGATCCCCCCCCCCCCCCCCCCCCCCCCCCCGCCCCCCACTACCCAGACTTTGTCATGTCTCCTCTCTTCCAGTTTTCGTCTTCCCCCCACAATCAGCCTGAACAAGGGTTCCAACCTGAAACGTCACCTATCCATGTTCTCCAAAGATGTTGCCTAACCCACTGTTACTCCAACACTTTGTGCATGGGGCAAGTTCAAGTTCAAGTTCAAGTGAGTTTATTGTCATGTGTCCCTGTATAGGACAATGAAATTCTTGCTCTGCTTAAGCACACAGAACATAGTAGGCATTTACTACAAAACAGATAAATGTGTCCATACACCATGATATAAATATATACACACATGAATAAATAAACTGATAAAGTGCAAACAGCAGAAAGTGTGTAGTGCAGCGGTAGAGTTGCTGCCTTACAGCGTTTGCAGCATCAGAGACCCAAGTTCGATCCCGACTATGGGTGCTGTCTGCAAGGACTTTGTACGTTCTCCCCGTGACCGGGTGGGTTTTCTTCAAGATCTTCGGTTTCCTCCCACACCCCAAAGACGTGCAGTTTTGTACGATTAATTGGCTTGGTTAAAGTGCAAAAAAAAGATATTGTCCCTACTTTGTCGGGGATCGTCTCCATCTCGGTTCGGAAGGTCCTGTTTCCTGCTGTATCTCCCCCGAAACTAAAAATCAGTATTCGATCTGCTAAACAAGGGTTCCAACCTGAAACGTCACCTATCCATGTTCTCCAAAGGTGTTGCCTAACCCACTGTTACTCCAACACTTTGTGCATGGGGCAAGTTCAAGTTCAAGTTCAAGTTCAAGTTCAAGTGAGTTTATTGTCCTGCGTCCCTGTATAGGACAATGAAATTCTTGCTCTTCTTAAGCACACAGAACATAGTAGGCATTGACTACAAAACAGATAAATGTGTCCATACACCATGATATAAATATATACACACATGAATAAATAAACTGATAAAGTGCAAACAGCAGAAAGTGTGTAGTGCAGCGGTAGAGTTGCTGCCTTACAGCGTTTGCAGCATCAGAGACCCAAGTTCGATCCCGACTATGGGTGCTGTCTGCAAGGACTTTGTACGTTCTCCCCGTGACCGGGTGGGTTTTCTTCAAGATCTTCGGTTTCCTCCCACACCCCAAAGACGTGCAGTTTTGTAGGATTAATTGGCTTTGTTAAAGTGCAAAAAAAAGATATTGTCCCTAGTGTGTGTCTATAGTGTTACTGTGCGGGGATCGCTGGTCAGCGTGGGCTCGGTGGGCGGAAGGTCCTGTTTCCATGCTGTATCTCTAACTCTAAACCCTAAACTAAAAATAAAGAAGCTTAATGTATTCGATCATTCAGCTAAACCATATAACCATATAACCATATAACAATTACAGCATGGAAACAGGCCATCTCGGCCCTTCAAGTCCGTGCCGATACACTTATTCTCCCCTAGTCCCATCTACCTGCACTCAGACCATAACCCTCCATTCCTTTCCCGTCCATATACCTATCCAATTTATTTTTAAATGATAAAATCGAACCTGCCTCCACCACTTCCACTGGAAGCTCATTCCACACAGCTACCACTCTCTGAGTAAAGAAGTTCCTCCTCATGTTACCCCTAAACTTCTGTCCCTTAATTCTCAAGACATGTCCCCTTGTTTGAATCTTCCCTACTCTCAATGGGAAAAGCTTATCCACATCAACTCTGTCTATCCCTCTCATCATTTTAAAGACCTCTATCAAGTCCCCCCTTAACCTTCTGCGCTCCAAAGAATAAAGCCCTAACTTGGTCAACCTTTCTCTGTAACTTTCTGAAAAGCAAGATAAACTGTGGTTAGAATTATCCAATCATATTAGCTCACAGCAGTTTTTCAACAATTAATTATTCTTTTTCTTGCTTTACCAGGCAGTTTCAATCATTACAATAGGACCATATTGCACAGGCTAAAGTTCTTCATGCTCTGCCTCAGCTCAATGGCCTTCACTATTTATTTAGGTTTCACAGCACAATGGTTGCATTACACCTTTCAAAAGCATTTAAAATAAAATAATTGGATTATTTGGAACCAATTTTGTTTTAGTAATAGTCTATAATTGTTTCCTGCAAGATTTGCAGTACGAATCATTTTGAGACATATTCCAATACCTCACAAAGTACTACCAGCAGGGGCCGCTGGAGAACAGTTGTTAAATGCTACAATTTGTTAAGGGCCTGTCCCACTTAGGCGATTTTCTTTCAGTGGATCAGACGGTGTGAGACATGGCTCCAAGGATTCCGCGCAGGGACTGGGCACAACCCTCAACACCAACCACCAGGCTGTTATCAGCATTTGTTTCTTTATGACTTTTGTATGAAACATTACCAATAAAGCAAATCCCTGACTTTTCAACCTCAAATTGATGTATGAATATCATTCTTTCTCATAGTAGTCCCTCATGTCACTTATATCTCATATTTCATCTCTCATATATTTAGATCATTGAAACACACACAAATGCAAGGAAGGAACGTACTGTATTTAAAGTTTGACTTTTCACATTTATATTGATGACGAAAACAGACACAAGCACTTCAAATGCACTGCTTTTAAAAGGATGTCATTTTTATACATTTCGATAAATCTAACACTAAAACAAGCAATACACTGAATTTAAAAGAACATTATTGTTATACTATTCGTAAAATCACCAATTGTCACGAGTGCATCGATGATTAAGTCGTAGATATGTCTTCTACATAGTCGTAGGATGCGTTTGCTACATTCACTTTTCGGCGATTCAACAAGACTATGACAGTCGCCTGCACTCGCCAAAAAAGTTGCCTAAGTGGGACAGGCCCTTTAGTGTTCTTAGAACACTAACACCAGTTAACACCAGTTACCAGAATTTGAGCAGTTTCATCATGTTTCAATGCATGACTTACTGAAGGAACACAGACGCTTCAGCTGCAGTCCAAAGAGCAGCATTTGCCCACAACTAATATAACAAACTAGACTGATGATACACAGCATCTGTGTTGGCATGGGTGCACAGCCGGTAGTGTTGTTGCCTTACAGCACTTACAGCGCCAGAGACTTGGGTTCGATCCTGACTACGGGTGCTGTCTGTATGGAGTTTGTACATTCTCCCCGTGTCCTGCATGGGTTTTCTCTGAGATCTTTGATTTCCTCCCACACTCCAAAGACGTATTGGTTTGTCGGTTAATTGACTTGGTATAAATGTAAAAAATTGTCCCTATGTGCAGGATAGTGTTAATGTGCAGGGATCGCTGGTCTGCGCGGACTCGGTGGGCCGAAGGGCCTGTTTCCGTGCTGTATCTCCAAACTAAACTAAACTAAATCTGCCAAGGACATGGATAAGCGACCTGTATCGGGCCCCAAACTGAAACATCACCTGTCCACGTCCTGTAGAGACGCTGCCTGCCCCCCCTGAGTTATTACAACACTTTGTGTTCCACACAGGATTCTAGCACCAGTAGTTCATTTTGTCTCTAATAGACAATAATGTACCAAACATAATGTATCAAAAATAATGTATCAAACATACTGTGTACCAAATATTATGATACACGTCGGCTAAAATAAGCGTAAACGTTTGCCGAGGAGAATAAGAGGGAGAACAATTTATATTTTCTCACCTCACCTTTACATCAATCTTGCGTAAACATCACAATATTAATTTTAGAACTTCATCCATTTGGGACATGAAACTCAGAGGAGAGAGCTGCTGTCAAATATTTGATATCGGGGAACACCCCTGCTTAGTTAAAAGAAACCAATCTGGTGAACCTGGTAGACTGCAGTGAAATTATCTACAGTATGTGTATCACATTGTGACTTACTACCTGCACACATGTTTTCTGAACTGAGCCCAGATGAGGTATAAAGTTCAAGCTTCTAAGTTGCATTTAGGATGGGCCAGGTATCCACACCCATGTGAAACTATTAAACCAACAACGAGTTTATGGTGAAGATAGACACAAAATGCTGGAGTAACTCAGTGGACCAAGCAGCATCTCCAGAGAAAATGAATAGATGACGTTTCGAGTCGAAACCCTTCTTCAGACCTTATTCACGCCGGCAACAGATGACCTCAGGAAAAGTGGAGTCCATAATGGCACATTGTTGGCTGGGGGAGATGTGCTCAAAACAGGGATACAAGGACGCAGACAGTGGAATTAGTAGGCCAATTACTGGGGGTGGGGGGGATGGATGGGAGGGAGGAGGGAAAAGAAATGCAGGAGTTACTTGAAATGAGAGAAATCAATATTCATACAGCTGGGTTGTAAGCTGCCCAAGCAAAATATGAGGTGCTGTTCCCCCAATTTACATGTGACTTTCATAGCAAAAGGATTTGAGTATATTCGTAGCAAAAGGATTTGAGTATAAGAGCAGGGAGGTTCTACTGCAGTTGTACAGGGTCTTGGTGAGACCACACCTGGAGTATTGCGTACAGTTTTGGTCTCCAAATCTGAGGAAATACATTCTTGCCATAGAGGGAGTACAGAGAAGGTTCACCAGACTGATTCCTGGGATGGCAGGACTTTTATATGAAGAAATATTGGATAGACTCGGCTTGTACACGCTGGAATTCAGAAGATTGAGGGGGGATCTTATAGAAACTTACAAAATTCTTAAGGGGTTGGACAGGCTAGATGCAGGAAGATTATTCCCGATGTTGGGGAAGTCCAGAACTAGGGGTCACAGTTTAAGGATAAGAGGGAAGTCTTTTAGGACCGAGATGAGAAAAACATTTTTTACACTGAGAGTAGTGAATCTGTGGAATTCTCTGCCACAGAAGGTAGTTGAGGCCAGTTCATTGGCTACATTTAAGAGGGAGTTAGATGTGGCCCATATGGATAAAGGGATCAGGGGGTATGGAGAGAAGGCAGGTACAGGATACTGAGTTGGATGATCAGCCATGATCATATTAAATGGCGGTGCAGGCTCGAAGGGCCGAATGGCCTACTCGTGCACCTATTTTCTATGTTTTTATGTTTCTATGAATGGTGGTGCTGGCTCGAAGGGCCGAATGGCCTACTCCTGCACCTATTTTTCTGTTTCTATCCAATTTTATTTGATAATACACTTGAGAAGTTAATTGGGGGCTTTTTTAATCCAATTCATGTGCTCCATCAATGATTCAGATTCAGATTCAGATTCAATTTTAATTGTCATTGTCAGTGTACAGTACAGAGACAATGAAATGCATTTAGCATCTCCCTGGAAGAGCGACATAGCAAACGATTTGAATAAATAATAATAAGTGTCCGGGGGGGGTGGTGATTGGCAGTCACCGAGGTACGTTGTTGAGTAGAGTGACAGCCGCCGGAAAGAAGCTGTTCCTCGACCTGCTGGTTCGGCAACGGAGAGACCTGTAGCGCCTCCCGGATGGTAGGAGGGTAAACAGTCCATGGTTGGGGTGAGAGCAGTCCTTGGCGATGCTGAGCGCCCTCCGCAGACAACGCTTGCTTTGGACAGACTCAATGGAGGGGAGCGTGGAACCGGTGATGCGTTGGGCAATTTTCACCACCCTCTGCAATGCCTTCCGGTCGAAGACAGAGCAGTCTCTAAATTATTGCGTACAGAGTACAGTATTGCGTACAGTTTTGGTCTCCAAATCTGAGGAAGAACAATGCATTGTTGTTGTTCTTGTCAGCGGCACCATCTTCCCAGATGATGGATTAAATACAGAATGTTTTCAAGGTATTCCTTACCAGCAGAATTTGGTAACTCTGTAGCCTAACATTTGAAAGACGAGCCCAGACCAGCGCATCTGGACTTATTTGATTAGTTTCAAGTGCATTTATATTGCAGAGCTCGAAGGCATTAATGTTTGACACCCTGTCCTGCCACTTGATGGTAATTTCATAATAAATTGTAGCAATCAGGCTCACAATTTTCTCTGCAATACCTGTAGGGCATGAGCTTACATGATCTTTCAAGGGAGTTAATGCAAGTGATAAAAACAACCCTGAAATGGATCATCTGGTTTGTAAGTTCCTGTTTGCCTGAAGCTAAGGAGCAAGATCAACTCATGAATCTTAATTGTGTTTCCAGCATTTACCATTCTCTTACTTAAATGTAAACGTTGTATGCTTTTCAACATTTAATCAGCTGGACATAATTCAGTATTGGCAGATATTTTCAAAAGCACGGCTGGCACGGACACTTTAATAACTGGCACTGGCCACTCAAATCAGCTGCCCCGGATTGGTTTATTGTATTTTAACGTTGTGTTTTACCTGCTTTTAACTATTTATACTGTTCAATCAGGGACTGGATTGTTTTTAGTGTTATTATGTGTGAAATGTTTTAAATTTCATGTGCGATGCTCCGCTATTCCCAGGGAAACGTCTTTTCATGTAAAGAAAGCGAATGGTATGTTAGCTTTCATAGCAAAAGGATTTGAGTATAGGAGCAGGGAGGTTCTACTGCAGTTGTACAGGGTCTTGGTGAGACCACACCTGGAGTATTGCGTACAGTTTTGGTCTCCAAATCTGAGGAAGGACATTATTGCCATAGAGGGAGTGCAGAGAAGGTTCACCAGACTGATTCCTGGGATGTCAGGACTGTCTTATGAAGAAAGACTGGATAGACTTGGTTTATACTCTCTAGAATTTAGGAGATTGAGAGGGGATCTTATAGAAACTTACAAAATTCTTAAGGGGTTGGACAGGCTAGATGCAGGAAGATTGCTCCCGATGTTGGGGAAGTCCAGGACAAGGGGTCACAGCTTAAGGATAAGGGGGAAATCCTTTAAAACCGAGATGTGAAGAACGTTTTTCACACAGAGAGTTGTGAATCTCTGGAACTCTCTGCCGCAGAGGGTAGTCAAGGCCAGTTCATTGGCTATATTTAAGAGGGAGTTAGATGTGGCCCTTGTGGCTAAGGGGATCAGAGGGTATGGAGAGAAGGCAGGTTCGGAATACTGAGTTGGATGATCAGCCATGATCATATTGAATGGCGGTGCAGGCTCGAAGGGCCGAATGGCCTACTGCTGCACCTAATTTCTATGTTTCTATGTTTCTATGTTTTATTTTGCACTGTACAACTGTTGCTTGCAAGATGACAATAAAGGTTGATTGGATTGATCAGTTCTCCTTGGTAGAGAGAGGGTGAGAGGGAGAGAGAAACATGAGCATTGATTTTTTTACATCATTTAACAACTGTGAATAAGAATAGTTTCGACTTCAAGTAGTTAAACAATGTACTGAAACCTGTTCCTTTCACATTGTCGCAGAGATATCCAAGCACGAAAGGTAATGGAGAAATAAATGGGCAAGATTGCACATGCATCAAATAAATTACCTGTAAAGTGCCAGAAGGCTGGATGTTAGCTCATGTTGTGCCTCTATTTGTGAAGGACTGCAAATAAAAAGTTGGGAACTATAGGCTAGTAAGCATAATATTTGTGGTAGGTAATGTACTGGAGGAGATTCTGAGGGATAGGATGTACGTACATCCAGCAAGATAGGGAAGGGTTGATTATGGATAGTCATCACGGCTTTGCCTGTTAGACATGCGTTTCTTGAATTTGAATGAGTTTTTTGAACAAGTAAATAAGGTGGTCAATGAGGGCATGCGGATAGACATCTTCTTCTTGCGTATGGCGTGCACAGCCTAAAGTTGTAGGACAACTTGTTCTACTTGATCTTACTTGATTGTGCACACCAGGTTGATTGCATTTGTCAAAACAGGGCGGACCACGTGAAGGTTGCAATCTCCCACCCCCCCGATAGAGGTTGTATATATGGACTTCAGCAAAGCCTTTGGTAAGGTTTCCCAGGGTAGTCTGCTCTGGAAGATTAGATTACATGGGATCCAGTTGAAGCTACTTAATTTAATACATAATTGGTTTGATGGTTGGAACCCGAGGGTGATGATGGAAGCCTGTTTTTCGCACTGGATGCCTGTGACTAGTGCTGAGCCCATTGCAGTTTGTCATCTGCAGTACTGTATATCTATGATTTGGATCAGAATGTACAAGGCAAGGTTAGTAAGTTTGCAGATTACTCTAAAATACTTGGTATCATTAAACAGAGAAGGTTAGCAGGAATTACAGTAGAATTTGATCAGTTGGGTAAGTAGTTCAAAAAGTGAAGTTTAATTCAAATAAGTACGAGGTGTTGCTTTTTAGGAAGTCAAACTAGGCTAGGACTTTCACAGCGAGCAATTGAGTGTTTAGTGTTGTAGATCTAGGAGTACAAATGCATAATTCCCTGAAAGAGGTGTCCCTGGTAAACAGGCTTACGATGAAGGATTTGGCACATTGGCCTTCATTCAAGGGCATTTATTTTTGAAGTTGCGACGTTATGTTGCAGTTGTCCATGGCTTGGTGTATTGTGTTCAGCTTCGGTTGCCCTGCTGTAGAGAAGGATGTCATTAAGCTGGAAAGAATGGATTTATGATTTATGAAGATGTTGCTAGGACCTGAGCTATAGGGACAGATTTGGGGGGTACGACTTTATTCCTTGGATCACAGGAGGCTGATGGGGAATCTTATAAATATGTCTAAAATAATAAGGAACATAGATATGGTGAATGCACAGTTTTGTTTTCCCCAGGGTAGTGGAAAGAAGGATTAGGATACATAGGTTTAATATGAGAAGGGAAGATTTAATTTAATTTTATTAATAATTTAATAGGAATCTGAGAGGTAGCTTTTATCACACTGAGGGTGGTGTTTATATGGAATATTTATTTGCAGGAGTAGGCCATTCGGACCTTCGAGCCTGCACCGCCATTCAATATGATCATGGCTGATCATCCAACTCAGTATCCCGTACCTGCCTTCTCTCCATACCCTCTGATCCCCTTAGCCACAAGGGCCACATCTAACTCCCTCTTAAATATAGCCAATGAACTGGCCTCCACTACCCTCTGTGGCAGAGAGTTCCAGAGATTCACCACTCTCTGTGTGAAAACAGTTCTTCTCATCTCGGTTTTAAAGGATTTCCACCTTATCCTTAAGCTGTGACCCCTTGTCCTGGACTTCCCTAACATCGGGAACAATCTTCCTGCATCTAGCCTGTCCAACCCCTTAAGAATTTTGTAAGTGTCTATAAGATCCCCTCTCAATCTTCTAAATTCTAGAGGGTATAAACCAAGTCTATCCAGTCTTTCTTCATAAGACAGTCCTGACATCCCAGGAATCAGTCTCGTGAACCGTCTCTGCACTCCCTCTATGGCAATAATGTCCTTCCTCAGATTTGGAGACCAAAACTGTACGCAATACTCCAGGTGTGGTCTCACCAAGACCCTGTACAACTGCAGTAGAACCTCCCTGCTCCTATACTCAAATCCTTTTGCAATGAAAGCTAACATACCATTCGCTTTCTTTACTGCCTGCTGCACATAATTTGTTTGGTTGTTTTGTTGTTCGCGAGCATTGCCACTTTCATTTCACTGCACATCTCGTATGTGTATGTGACAAATAAACTTGACTTGAAAGTGCTGAAATAACAGCGGGTCAAGCAACATCTCTGTAAAACATGGATGGGTGATGTTTTGGGTTAGGACCTTCTTCAGACTGATTGTAGAGGGGGAGGAAAGAAGACTCTATGTGTTCCTCAAGTGGAAACAAAGGATGAATTCTGAGGTTAACCCCCAAGGGAAGTCCAAGTCTGCAGCATTCAAGTCAATTGGCCACAAGACCACAGGAATGTAATGCTGGGGCTCTATACGATACTGGTAAGGCCACATTTGGAGTATTGTGAGCAATTGTGGGTACCATATCTGAGGAAGGATGTGCTGGCCCTGGTGAGGGTCCAGAGGAGGTTTACAAGAATGATCGCAGGAATGAGTGGGTTAACCCATGATGAGCGTCTTACGCACTGGGCCTGTACTCGCTGGAGTTCAGAAGAATGAGGGTGGACCTCATTGAAATGTATCGAATAGTGAAAGGCTTGGATAGAGTGGATGTAGGGAGCACATCCAATGACTTGACCTCCACTAGTGGGAGAGTCTAGCACTACAGGTCATAGCCTCAGAATTAAAGGACATTCCTTTAGGAAGATGGGAAGGATTTATTTAGTCCGTGGGTGGTGAATCTGTGGAATTCTTTGCAATAGAGGCTGTGGAGGTCAAGTCATTTGATATTTTTAAAGCAGAGATAGATAGTTTCTTGATTAGTACAGGTGTCAGAGGTTATAGGGAGAAAGCAAGAGAATAGGGTAAGGATGGAGAGATCGATCAGCTATGATTGAATGGCGTAGACTTGAAGGGGCGAATGGCCTAATTCTGCTCCTATTATTTATGACCTTATGATCTTGAGTGGTACAAGAAATCTATCTACAACCTTTACAGAATCATTAAGGATGTCAAAGGGAATCACAGACCAAGCTGAAGTCCAGAGGCAATGACACAGATACCTGTCGACTTTGCAAGGCTTGCATGCTATGACAGGCTACAAGGTGAAGTCAGGCAGTGTCAATGGCAACAACAATGAACTCAATACGTTCTAAGCTCACTTTGAATAGAAGGCCCATGGAGAAATGGCACCTGCCCTTGCCAGTCTCAGGTGCGCCTGTACCAACGGTAATGTGGCAGATGTAACATCAGCCTTCTGGAGAGTGAATCTTACAGATTGCGTACAGTTTTGGTCTCCTAATCTGAGGAAAGATATTCTTGCCATAGAGGGAGTACAGAGCAGGTTCATCAGACTGATTCCTGGGAAGTCAGGACTTTCATATGAAGAAAGACTGGAGAGACTCGGCTTGTACTCGCTAGAATTTAGAAGCTTGAGGGGGGATCTTATAGAAACTTACAAAATTCTTATGGGGTTGGACAGGCTAGATGCAGGAAGATTGTTCCCAATGTTGGGGAAGTCCAGAACAAGGGGTCACAGTTTAAGGGTAAGAGGGAAGTCTTTCAGGACCGAGATGAGAAAATCTTTTTTTACACAGATAGTGGTGAATCTGTGGAATTCTCTGCCACAGAAGGTAGTTGAGGCCAGTTCATTGACTATATTTAAGAGGGAGTTAGATGTGGCCCTTGTGGCTAAAGGGATCAGGGGGTATGGAGAGAAGGCAGGGATGGGATACTAAGTTGGATGATCAGCCATGATCATATTGAATGGCGGTGCAGGCTCGAAGGGCTGAATGGCCTACTCCTGCACCTATTTTCTATGTTTCTATGTTTCTAATCTGTGGACATTAATTGATCCTGATGGAATCCCTGGTTGTATCCTCAAGGATTGTGCGGATCAGATAGCGGAGGCACTCACAGCCATTTTTAACCTTTCTCTGGTCCATTCTGAGGTCCCCACCTGCTTTAAGAAGACCACTATCATCCCGGTGATGATGCGAAGTAAGAGACTGGTGATGGCACACCTTAACCCTAGCCTGCCAGCCAGTCTTGATCTACTGCAGTTTGCCTACCATTTCAACAAGTCTCCAGCAGATGCCATCTCCCTGGTCGTAAACTCATCTCGGGAACACCTAGAAAGCAAGGACAATTAATGTCAGTGCTATTTATGGACTAGAGCTCCATCTTCAAAACCATAATCTCATCCAAACTCATCTTTAAACCTGGGACCCTGTCACTCCTCAAATATCTGACACTGACCAAATACAGTGCAATTTTTTTTAATGCATTACAAAATAGAAATCTAATCCATTGGCTGAATATTTCTGAAAAAAGTCAAGAAATTCCTTATATACTGACAGCTATTGTTTGAAGGCAATTCAGAGCATGTTAAGTATTTTGAAGTGTTTCTGAGAGTGATGATACGTTTCTAAGATAATGTGTGTCTTTGTATTGAGGTAACAGCCTCCCAGACAGCCATGGTGAACCATAGCCTCAACCGTGCTGCACTGAAATGATCACCAGTGGATTGAATGTTTTGTTGGCAGAAGAATAAGAGAGATGAATGCACAATGAGCTTTTCTTGATGGCCACAAAGAACAGGAAATGACCTACATAAAATGTATGTAGATATTCCAGATTCCGCACTGGATGGAATATTGTACTTAATACGACAAAATATAAGCAGAAATTTTGATTTAAAGAAGAAACTGCACGTGCAATTTGGAAATAATGTAATAAAGATTACAAAGATCTGTACAGCTAAAGGGAGAAAAGTCGCCCCGATTCACCAAGTTGCAATCACAGCAACAGTCTCATGAATGAATCGAGAATCTTTGTCCTCATTGACTAACTTGGAAGACTATTCCAGGCATTAATTGACATGAAAAATTAGTTCTTGGCATCAATTCTAATCTAAGCTATTGCCAGATATGTCACATATTCCACCAGGTGGCGCCGCCAGCGATGGCAGCCTCGCCAACGGTCTGTCTGGCTTTTTGTCTTCTTTATTATTTTGAGTGGGTTTTTTAATTTATGTTAATGTTCTCTGGTTTGTTTTATGTGGGGGATGGGGGAGGGGGTCGGGGATAACTTTTTTTCAATCTCTTACCAGGTTCACCAGGTAACAGATTGAAAGGAGATTTTTTTCAATCTCTTACCAGGTTCAAGTTCACCACCACAACATCGTACGATTGGCAGCCTCTGCCTACAGTCTGTCTGTTTTTTCATCTTTTTGTTATTTTTAGTCTGTTTAAAAAGTATGTTTGGAGGTTTCTTAGTCTTTTTATGTGGGGGAGGTTGAGAGGGTAAGGGGGAAACCGTTTCTCAGTCACTTCCTGGCGAGGATGCGACTATTCTCCGAGTTGCGTCTTCGCCCCTCCCCCCCTGGCAGACCACCATATGGATTGGCGCGGCCTTTCCTGCCAGGAGACTGACCAGAGCTTCAGCAGCGGCGCGGCACTAATTTGCCATCGCGGAATTGGCCATGCCTTACCGGGGATCAATGTTTGAAGCTCCGGAGTGTTGGCCCTGCTGATTAGAAACATAGAAACATAGAAATATAGAAACATAGAAACATAGAAAATAGGTGCAGGAGTAGGCCATTCGGCCCTTCGAGCCTGCACCGTCATTCAATATGATCATGGCTGATCATCCAACTCAGTATCCCGTACCTGTCTTCTCTCCATACCCCCTGATCCCTTTAGCCACAAGGGCCACATCTAACTCCCTTTTAAATATAGCCAATGAACTGGCCTCAACTACCCTCTGTGGCAGAGAATTCCAGAGATTCACCACTCTCTGTGTGAAAAATGTTTTTCTCATCTTGGTCCTAAAAGATTTCCCCCTTATCCTTAAACTGTGACCCCTTGTTCTGGACTTCCCCAACATTGGGAACAATCTTCCTGCATCTAGTCAGTCCAACCCCTTAAGAATTTTGTAAGTTTCTATAAGATTCCCCTTCAATTGTCTAAATTCTAGCGAGTACAAGCCGAGTCTATCCAGTCTTTCTTCATATGAAAGTCCTGACATCCCAGGAATCAGTCTGGTGAGCCTTCTCTGTACTCCCTCTATGGTAAGAATGTCTTTCCTCAGATTAGGAGACCAAAACTGTACGCAATACTCCAGGTGTCATCGTGGAGCTGTGGTACCTCGTGGAGATTCTAGCCGCGGGTGGCACTGACTTCAACATGTCGGAGTCCTGGTGATCCCTCTGCTGAGGGCTGCCAGTGATGAATCTCCACCCAGCTCGGCCTGTAGACTTCGGGAGCCACGGTCTCCGGTAAGAGGCGGCCGATTTGGAACTCCAAGACGCTGACAGTGTTCTTCCGTTCCGACGTTGGTGTTCCGATCATCCCAGTGAGGGGGCCTGAACATCAGGCCGCCCATAGCGGCGACTGCAGAGGGCTCGGGAAGCCCCGACCATGGGTAAACAACAAAGAGGAAAGAGGATGACTGAACTTTGGTGCCTTCCCTCACAGTGGGAAACTTTGATTCCGCTGTGTGGGGATGTTTATGTTAAATTCTATCGTGTGTTGTGTTCTTTTTTTCTTCGTATGGCTGTATGGTGACCCCAAATTTCACTGTACCAATTGGCGCATGTGACAATATATGTCAATTTGAACTTGAACTTGAAACTACCTTACCAGAGATGCGATTGTTTTCCAGATTGTATCTCCGGTCGTTCTGCGGCCTAACATTATGGAGCTGGAGGCCTTGCTCGGGACTGACTTTGAGCCCCACCGCGGGGCTGTGGACTTACCTTTGGAACCAATCCCTTGCCTGGGATCGATGCTCCAACCGCGACCTGCGGATTTCAACATCAAGGAGCTCGCAGTCTCGGGTAGAGGCTGATGTCGGGAAGCACCAAAGTTGCAGAAGGTTCGACCAGCCTCGATGCGGAGGGCCCCACCGCCGAGATCGCCCCGTCAACGGACAGCTCGAGGCCCCCGACCACGGGAGAACAAAGAAGGGAATGCCTTGTCAAGTCAACGCCTTGTAAAAAACTGAACAATTTGATGAGAGTGTACGGGGGTGATATATTCTCTACAGACAACTGTGCTGTTTTGCAAAGCATGTGAGAAAGTAGTGAATCATAAGAAGAACCATTTTGTCTCCCAGCATTTACAGACAGCTAAACACAAGTTGGCGGCAGAGAAACTGAAGGTAGGAAATACGCAAGCTTGTCTCCTCACAACATTTACTGCTAGCTCCAGTCACAAATCTGAGTTTTCGAATGATCTATGCAACGCATTCATTGATGCTGGAATTCCACTGTGGAAATTGGAAAAAAAATCTCTCAGAGGTTTTGTAGGGAAATTCACAGAGGAGCATATAACGAGCGAGACATCATTACGGAAAAATGATGTTGACAGCAACTTCAACTTTGTTGTGCAGAAAATTAGAGATGAAGATGCACGCAACAAAATATGGATCTCAATAGACGAGACAACTGATGCTGTGGGGTGATATGTTGCCAATGTGGTCATCGATACATTGGAGGCAGGTCAACCATCAAAGGAGTATTTGTTAACATTGGAAGTATTGGAGAAGTCAAAAAGCTCAACTATTGCTCAGTTGTTTACATCTTCAATTGCTGTACTTTGCACTTAAAGTTCCTGGCAATGTCGGTAGAGGCATATAAGGAAAATGTGAGAGAGTGATTTTAGCTAACAGAGATCTTGAAGAAATACAAAACATAGCTAAAGTTCTCAAAGTTGTAATGCACAAAATATCAACATGAATGTAGAGTTTGTAGCTTGTTTCAGGTATGCACCAGTGACCTTAGCTGGGGAAGACACAAGTTTTTCACAACTGAAGCATATTCTGTCTGACAGACGGCATAGTTTAACCAGATAATTTGAAAAAAAGGCGAGTAATTGTGTGCAACCAGGCAACTTTGGTCATTTATTGTAGTATACCTTCATAATTATCACTTTTAACCATATTTTGGTGGTGGAAATAAATGCCTTTTATGCCTTTTTTGGCAATATATGGCTTTATCGTGCCTCTTATGTAATTTTATGATGCCTTTTTGCTTGCCTATTTCAGAGATTTTTAATGCCTAAACATCCTGGCTCTAATGATGATTATGATGATATTCTTTGCCCATATTTCATAACTATACCTACTGTGATGTTGCATTTGCAATTCACTTTTATAAAAGCATGGCTTGGTTTTAACCCTTTCCTGTCTGATATACTCTGTTCCTGTGTTGCCTGGGTTATACATGGACAATGGTTGCTTCTACTGGTATGGCATACTTAATTAAGTATTTCCTTGGAGCAATACCAAACAGAATTCGAGAATGTATAGAGTCATACAGCATAGTAGCAGGCCCTTTGGCCCAACTTCCCCATAGCATCCAAAATGTCCAATCTACACTAGATCCATCTTTTGGCACATATCCATCTAAACCGTTTCTCTCTTAGTACTTGAACAAATGTCTTAAATGTTAAACATAGAAACATAGAAAATAGGTGCAGGAGGAGGCCATTCGGCCCATATGCCCCACCACACTCTGTGTGAATAAAGCTGCCCCTCAGGTTCCTATTAACATTTTCTCTTCTCACCTTAATCCTATGTATGATGATTCTTGATTCTCCAATTCCAGTAAAGGATTCTGTGCATTCACCTTATCTCAAGATTCAAGATTCAAGATTCAATTTAATTGTCATTTGGACCCCTTGAAGTCCAAACGAAATGCCGTTTCTGCAGCCATACATTACAAACATATCTATTTCCCTCATGACCTTATACACCTCGATAAGATCGTCTCTTAGCCTGCTGCGCTCTAAGGAATATTGTCCTAGCCTACCCAACCTCACATTTTAGCTCAGGCTCTCAAGTCTTAGCAACAACCTTGAAAAGTACCTCTGCATTCCTTCCAGCTTAACACCATCCTTCCTATAGCAGAGTGAGTAAAACAACACAATACTCCAAATGTAGCCTCACCATCATTTTGTACAACTGTAACATAACATCCCAACTTCTATATTCATTCATGTAGGAAGGAACTGCTGAAGAAGGGTTTCGGCCCGAAACGTCGCCTATTTCCTTCGCTCCATAGATGCTGCTGCACCTGCTGAGTTTCTCCAGCATTTTTGTGTACCTTCGATCTTCCAGCATCTGCAGTTCCTTCTTGAACACAGGAACTGCTGATGCTGGTTTAAACCGAAGATGGACAAAAAATGCTGGAATTACTCAGTGGTGCAGGCAACGTTTCTGGAGAGAAGGAATGGGTGACATTTCGGGGCGAGACCATTCTTCAATCTGAGGTTCAGGCTGAGTTACGTCACCTATCCATGTTCTCCAGAAAAGCTGCCTAACTCCAGCATATGTCTTTCATTATACACTTACTATGTTAACCTGAGTGTGTTTGACGGAATGCAATTCTCAGAATCTGAGTGTAACCAAAACCTACGTATGTTGCATTTTGTAGGTAGCCTTTCAATTAAATTAATTAAATAGATGAATAAATAAATGAATTTCTGTGAAATTGTTGTCTGCAAGAGTGCCTTTTTTTACCCTCATAATACTTGGTGGTCCTTTCACTAGCATTGTGGTTGAAACAATGTGTAGGAAAGAACTGCAGATGCTGGTTTAAACTCAAAGATCGACACAAGATAGACAATAGACAATAGACAATAGGTGCAGGAGTAGGCCATTCAGCCCTTCAAGCAAGCACCACCGTTCAATGTGATCATGGCTGATTATCACAATCAGTACCCCATTCCTGCCTTCTCCCCATATCCCCTGACTCCGCTATCTTCAAGAGCCCTATCTAGCTCTCTCTTGAAAGTATCCAGAGAACCGGCCTCAACCGCCCTCTGAGGCAGGAATTCCACAGACTCACAATTCTCTGTGTGAAAAAGTGTTTCCTCATCTCCGTTCTAAATGGCTTACCCCTTATTCTTAAACTGTGCCCCCTAGTTCTGGACTCCCCCAACATCGGGAACATGTTTCCTGCCTCTAGCGTGTCCAAACCCTTAATAATCTTATATGTTTCTATTAGAGAACCTCTCATCCTTCTAAATTCCAGAGTATACAACCCCAGCCGCTCCATTCTCTCAACATATGACAGTCCCGCCATCCCGGGAATTAACCTTGTGAACCTACTCTGCACTCCCTCAATAGCAAGAATGTCCTTCCTCAAATTAGGAGACCAAAACTGCACAGGTGTGGTCTCACTAGATCCCTGTACAACTGCAGAAGGACCTCTTTGCTCCTATACTCAACTCCTCTTGTTATGAAGGCCAACATGCCATTCGCTTTCTTCACTGCCTGCTGTACCTGCATGCTTACTTTCATTGACTGATGAACAAGGACCCCCAGATCCCGTTGTACATCCCCTTTTCCCAACTTGACACCATGTAGATAATAATCTTCCTTCCTGTTTTTGCTATCAAAGTGTATAAGCTCACATTTATCTACATTAAACTGCATCTGCCATGCATCTGCCCACTCACCCAACCTGTCCAAGTCAACCTGCATTCTCATGGTTCACACTGATCCAAAACGTCATCCATAACTTCTCTTCCGAGTTGTTGCCTGTCCCGATGATTTACTCCAGCATTTTGTGTCTATATTCATGATCCTGACGGATGAAGGGCAATGTACCGAAAGCCTTCTTGACCACCTTATTTACCTGTGACACCATAATCAGAGAACTATGTTCCTGCACTTCAAGATTCACCTGCTGTACAACACTCCCCAGGGCCTACTATTCACTGTGTCGGTGCTGCCCTGACATCCCAAAAATGCAAGACCGCACACTTATCTCCATTAACCATTCTTCAGCCCACTTGTTCAACTGCTCAAGATCCTGCTGGATAGTGCCAACCTCCACCTACTGCCCATCTTCTCCAATCAGCCTTAAACAATTCTAGCAGTGCAAACTTCTATTCCTTCAATGCTGGGTGAGCTAGTTCTATTCATACATTGCCAATGACATTCAAATGAAACCAAGAAACTAACTTGTAATGACTCTATGCCAAAGATCAGGAAGAAAGGAATCTGTAACTTGCTCCATCCACTTGGTTCAAAACACAGATCCAATGGCATTTCTGGATTTCTCCTGCTATCGTGACCATTCTCCTGCTATCTTGACCATATTTATTTTTTCCTCCAAACTAATCACCAAATTATTAACTGGCTATTCATATCCTTTGTGGACTTTGTTGAATGCAAATAACCTGCAATGGTTCCTGCACAACCAAACAACTATATATCAATGGAGACACAATATGTTAGAATTCAGAGCAAAAACCTTTAGCCATCTAGCATTGCTACCAAATTGCACTGAGGATTATTGTCACAGGTTGAAGAATATCTTGGTGTGTAACTCTTTTTAGTTGTGCAACTCTTTTTCATTCTTTCATAATGTTAACTATGTCTTATCCTACCAGTGTCAATATGTTTCCTCTTTGTGAAGGCCTGATGAAAATTTTAATTCCTCTCAAAACTTTTTACTCTGTTTAAGTGAATATTTGCACATGAAGCAGAATTTCCACCCATATTATACTTCTCTAAAGGCATGCCAAAAAAAAATACTGGGCTTGAAACTACACCACAGTAAGTAGCAGCATTAAATGAAACTTGACCAAAAAATAAATTGCTTTTTTCCCCCAACCCAAAACATCATCTGTCATTTCCTCTATGGATGCTGCCTGACCCACTGACTCCCTTCAGCAGTTTGTTATTTTGCCCAAGATTCCAGCATCTGTGGTCTTTTGTGTCTCCATTAAATGAGACATGTAGTCAAGGATGAAGGATCTGTATTAAAGACCAGCAAAGTAAGTATATACTTCTGTATCTAGGGGAAAGGTTGACAAAGTCTATGTCACCTTTTTCATACATACTGTCAGTAATGATTTCCAATACCATCATTGATAATATTATTACTGAAATTACAGAGAAAGGTTGAACAAGTTAGGTCTTTATTCTTTGGAGCGCAGAAGGTTAAGGGGGGACTTGATAGAGGTCTTTAAAATGATGAGAGGGATAGACAGAGTTGACGTGGATAAGCTTTTCCCATTGAGAGTAGGGAAGATTCAAACAAGAGGACATGACTTCAGAATTAAGGGATTTACAGATGTTTAGGGGTAACATGAGGGGGAACTTCTTACTTTACTCAGAGCATGGTAGCTGTGTGGAATGAGCTTCCAGTGGAAGTGGTGGAGGCAGGTTCGGTTTTATCATTTAAAAATAAATTGGATAGGTATATGGATGGGAAAGGAATGGAGGGTTATGGTCTGAGTGCAGGTAGATGGGATTAGGGGAGAGTAAATGTTCGGCACGGACTAGAAGGGCCGAGATGGCATGTTTCCATGCTGTAATTGTTATATGGTTATATGTTATATCACTTCTGCCTTGTGTGGGCTATTGGTTCATATGTTCTGCTTCTGGACTCCCTTTTAGATGGACATAAGAATTAGTGCAGTGTTCCTGTGATTCATGTGGACTTAGCTAAATTTTGTTTCAATGTTCAGCTTTCACAAATTGTTGTCTTCTATGGGCATATGAGTGTGGCTCCACTTAATCCAGGGTATATTCTAAGTTCAGGATCAATGTAGGGTTGTCATTGGGACCCCAAGTCTTTAGCTGGTTAAAATTTGTTTCAAAGTACTGAAAATAATTTTTACACATACTGAGCCACCACCTAAATATGCCAACAAATGTTGATATCATCTGTTTATTTTTTATTAAGTGATAATGTGTTTGAACCATTTCTAAGTTCCTTCAATGAGATATAGAAAAATGCGATAGTGGAGAAATGTATCGCGGGGTTTTTTTTGCACATGGGTGGACAATGTGATCAACTATAAAGTAAACATTTGTTCAGATAAGGTGAAGATTGTGGACAATTGTCAGATAAGAAGATTGTATTGTGCAACTTCTCACATTAACTCTTTACGTGAAATCAGTCATGACAAGGCAATGTCAAATTGATTAAGAAACTTGCCATTTTTAAATTATAAACTGAATGTTTCTTATTAAAATAACATATTTTATTTTAAAAAATGTCCCATGTTCAGGAAAAGCTTGAAAATTCCAAGTGCACCTCATGGTAGAAATCCCTTTCAGGATGATGTTACATTATTTTCCCACAAACAGTGAAAGTGAAAGGCGGCTGATGACCAATCTCACATTAAATAGTCTTATTCATCGCTACTGAAATCATTCATCCACTCGCTATGGCCGAGATCTAACTCTACCTCACGTTAATGGTTTACAGTGCATTCAGAAAGTATTCAGAACCCTTCACTTTTTCCACATTTTGTTACATTACAGCCTTATTCTAAAATGGATTAAATTCATTTTTGTAATCACCAATCTACACACAATACCCCATAATAAAAAAGCGAAAACAGGTGTTTGGAAATTTTTGCAAAGTAATTAAAAAGAAATAACTGAAATATCACATTTACATAAGTATTCCAACCCTTTATTTAGTTCTTTGGTGAGGCCCCTTTGGCAGCGATTACAGCCTCAAGTCTTCTTGGGTATGACGCTACATGCTTGGCACACCTGTATTTGGATAATTTCTCCCATTCTTCTCTGCAGCTTCTCCTCTCAAGCTCTGTCAGGTTGGATGGGCAATGTTGATGCACAGCGATTTTCAGGTCCTTCCAGAGATGTTCGATCCAGTTCAAGTCTTGGCTCTGGCTGGGCCACTCCACTCAGACTTAGAAACAAATTCACAGACTTAGAAACCTCAACTACCCTCTAGGTGCAGAGAGTTCCAGAGCCACTCTCTCGTCCCTTCGAGCCTGCGTTGCCTTGGCCATTGCTTCAGGTCGTTGTCCATGGGCTGATCATCCAGAACTCAGTCCATCAAGGATCTCTCTGTACCTGCCTTCCCTCTCCATACCCCCTGATCCCCCTTAGCCACATGGGCCACATCTACCTCCCTCTTAAATATAGCCAATGAACTGGCCTCAACTACCCTCTGTGGAAGAGAGTTCCAGAGATTCACCACTCTCTGTCTTGTCACGAAGCCACTCCTGCGTTGCCTTGGCTGTGTGCTTCAGGTCGTTGTCCTGTTGGAAGGTGAACCTCCGCCCCAGTCCAGAACCCTCTGTAGCAGGTTTCCATCAAGGATCTCTCTGTACTTCGCTGTTCATCTTTCCCTCGATCCTGACTATTCTCCCAGTCCTTGCTGCTGAAAAACATCCCCACAGAATGATACTGCCACCACCATGCTTCACCGTAGGTATGGTATTGGTGAGGTGATGAGCGGTGCCTGGTTTCCTCCAGACGTGGCACTTGGCATTCAGGCCAAAGAGTTCAATGTTGGTTTCATCAGACCAGAGAATCGTGTTTCTTATGCCTTTTGGCAAACTCCAAGTGGGCTGTCAATGCCTTTTACTGAGGAGTGGCTTCCATCTAGCCACTGTACCATAAAGGCCTGATTGGTGGAGCGCTGCAGATATAGTTGTCCTTCTGGAAGGTTCTCCCATATCCACAGAGGAACTCTGGATCTCTGTCAGAGTGACCATCCCTTGGTCACCTCCCTGACGAAAGCCCTTCTCCCCTGATTGCTCAGTTTGGCCGGGCGACCAGCTCTATGAAGAGTCCTGGTGGTTCCAAAGTTCTTCCATTTAAGAATGACGGAGGCCACTGTGCTCTGCGGGACCTGCAATGCTGCAGAAATTATTTTATACCCTTCCCCAGATCTTTGTCTCGACACAATCCTGTCTTGGAGGTCTATGGACAATTCTTTAGTCTCCATGGCTTGGTTTTTGCTCTGACATGCACTGTCAACTGTGGGACCTTACATAGACAGGTGTGTGCCTTTTGAAATCATGTTCAATAGATTGAATTTGCCACTGGTGGACTCAAATCCAGCTGTAGAAACATCTCAATGGAAACAGGGTGAAGCTAAGCTCAATTTTTAGTGTCATAGCAAAGGGTCTGAATACTTATGTAAATGTAATATTTCAGTTAGTTCTTTTTACTTACATCGCAAAAGTGGGGGGGGGGGGGGTTAATGCACAGTCATACCCATGTAAGAGTACAATAATGCATAACTTGTCTATTGTGTATTTATAGTATAGTCTAAAGTGTATTATATGTCAGAGCTGCTTTCTTGCATCTCTCTCCCTCTCTCTCTCTCTCTCTCTCTCTCTCTCTGTCTCTCTCTGTATCTCTCTGTCTCTCTCTCTCTGTGTTGGCTGCAGCCATC